>NW_007378905.1:59119-77265 GCF_000475195.1 Diaphorina citri | reverse complement strand
AGGTATTAGATATTTTGAAACCCCATTAGGACGAACCTGCAAATTTCATCGATATGTCTACCCAAGTGTCCACCTATTGAGATTAGGTAGGTACAATATATTTATATATAGGTCTAGGTACTTATCAGAAATGGCAAAAATTTACTTTTTTTCCTAAAAGTTTACCATTGAAATTAAATGGAAGTTCATTTGGAACGCAAATTAATCTCAGTAACTGCAGGCTCGAAATTAGAACTACGAGTAGGTAGGGAAAAGAAGGTGGACCTACTACTCATCAATACGCAACTTTTGACATATCAGGCGTTTCGAAATTCGAAAAAAAATTTCCATCCCTATAGTTTCACTCCACCCTAGACTCTACCTAATAATGGAAAGGTCTATTCAAGAGGGAACCAAAGAAGAAGATTTGAGCTTTAAAGTTTTTGATTTTTATTGAAAAGTATTGGGAGGATTTTACAAAATCTTTATGAATAATTGGTTTTATGGAGATATCAACATGATTCTTTCTGCAACTGATTCCTAACAAAATTCTGCATTAGACAAGCCGTTTAATCCAAAAAGGGCCTGGGCTGGGTAAGGGCATTCTTTCATACAATCCTTCAATTCTCTTTCTACATCTCTACATCGAAGTTAGGAAAGGGAATTCATATTCTAATCTCCTTAGGATATTTTTACCCCCCCAATAGCTTTTGTAGGATAAATTTCATCTCGATATATCTTATCAGAATTTATTTGATAATATCTGGTCTGGAGCTATTTTAAATTCCGAAATAACATGATGCGGTTGGATTGAATGATTAAAATTCGATAAATCTATATGTACTTAGATTGTACATATTTAGATATGCTGGAAGGATAGGTTACCTACAATTTAGGGGCCCTGACTCCCTGAGCTAGCTCTCTGGCCTTGATGACACCTCTTGGTATCCTCTTAATGGGATAGTAGATGAATTCACAGATTTTCTCTGGAATAAACCTTAGTGTGCGGACTCTTTAGAGGTGTTACAGGTGAATTTTAGAGAAACTGGGGAGGTTGAAATATACCAGTGACAACTGATTCCTAACAAAATTCTGCATTAGACAAGCCGTTTAATCCAAAAAGGGCCTGGGCTGGGTAAGGCCATTCTTACATACAATCCTTCAATTCTCTTTCTACATCTCTACAGCGAAGTTAGAGAAGGGAATTCATATCTAATCTCCTTAGGATATTTTTACCCCTCAATAGCTTTTGTAGGATAAATTTCATCTCGATATATCTTATCAGAATTTATTTGATAATATCTGGTCTGGAGCTATTTTAAATTCCGAAATAACATGATGCGGTTGGATTTAATGATTAAAATTCGATAAATCTATGTAGAATGTACATACCTATTTAGATATACATATGCTGGAAGGATAGGTTTCTACAGAACGCAACGAGAAATAAATACAAGACGAGTATGTGCCTACCTAGGTATATGGAATTTATGTATTTATACACTTACAAATAAATATGCATAACGCACGTAACCAATTTAAAGATATAAATATGTACGAGTATGTACCTATTTAGATAGGTAATAATAATAATGTAACCTGTACCTACTTATATACATAGGTAAGAAAGTAGTGGGTCAACACGAGAACACCAGAAAGTAACCCGTTGAAATATTTGCAATCGAAAAACGAGTACAAATTTTTGTCGATGGTGGGATTCGAACCCGGGACCTTCTGCATGGCAAGCAAGCACGTTACCGTGCCCCCCATAATATAATTCTACATTTCCTTATCCGAGGTGAGTAAGCAGCCTCCGTGGCCTAATGAGTATCACACTAGGCCTGCACGAGGTCCTGGGTTCTATTCCCAGAGAGGTCGAAGTTTCTTCTATTTTGATGTGCTTGGAGTTCGGGGTGCCCTCACCCTCGCGAGGACAATGGGGTATAGCGATCAGTGGCGGCATTACCAGTGTAAAAGAATATTGAAATAAGGAAATTGATTGCAAAGGAGTCATTTGGTAATTATTCACAAAAGTTGTGAAAAAGCTTTGCATTACAACAAATGATATTGAGCTCTGAGGTTTCTAGGTTATTCTGTGTTTTTGAGGTTTTCAGGAGTTAAGCAACTTCGAACTACCTGATTTTCTAGACGGGTGACCACCTGGTGACGCTAATATACATAAAGTCTCCAGATTGATTGCATTTTCTTTTTAACCCCCCTTTTTTAAAGAAATACGTAGGCACCTAGTTGGCGACATTTTGTCTTTAATACTCATATATCACGCTACAAGGGTTCCAGCGTTCCAGGGTAACTCTGTAGGTACACAATTTTTTTTTAAGACACAAATAGAGGGGGGTATTAAAAAAGTAATTAAATTTTGTCCCCCATAACAAATCCTTCTTACAAAAGCTATTCACTATACTTAACACATAGGTTATATCTGGCACTATGCAACCCACAGCCTTTACTTTCTATGGCGTGGTATATGGGGGAGATCTATCTTTAGGTAAGATATAGGTAATTATAGGTAAGCATCAGTAGGTAAATTTATAATTAGGTAGATACACGTATGTACAGAATAGTAATAGATAAATGAGGGATTTTTGTATAGAAGGTAAATACCAGACGAAGTTAAAGGCGGAATCGTTCTCTACCACCTAGCTCTTGGAGTTTTAGTGCTCCACTATTGAAATACTCAAATGTGCTCTAATTCTCAATTAAAGGAGGATTCCATGCCTCGGCAAGGATTGAACTCGCGCCTTCCTGTTTAGCCAAACGACCACTGTGACCACTACACCGCCGAGGCGGGCAACATGTAGTTAAATAACAAAAGAAAAAAAATCAAGGGGTGATAGAAAGTCGTGGGAAATTCAGTGTGGAATTGCATTCGTGCTTGGAGTGTCGGTTGCACGCCTTATAGCTTACAGGTACCTATGTATAGGGTTTATATTATTACCTTCCTTACCTAGGTAAAATAATACCTCTCTCCTGTCTAGAACAAACCTTTTAATACCTCACTTTACGTATTACCTACCCCCTTCCTTCTTTCCCACTAAAACAAGAGAGAAGGAAGGCTGGAAGGTGGGGTGATAAGCACTCAAGGTAGGGGTAATATCAGGATAAAACAAGAGAGAAGGAAGGCTGGAAGGTGGGGTGATAAGCACTCAAGGTAGGGGTAATATCAGGATAAAACAAGAGAGAAGGAAGGCTGGAAGGTGGGGTGATAAGCACTCAAGGTAGGGGTAATATCAGGATAAAACAAGAGAGAAGGAAGGCTGGAAGGTGGGGTGATAAGCACTCAAGGTAGGGGTAATATCAGGATAAAACAAGAGAGAAGGAAGGCTGGAAGGTGGGGTGATAAGCACTCAAGGTAGGGGTAATATCAGGATAAAACAAGAGAGAAGGAAGGCTGGAAGGTGGGGTGATAAGCACTCAAGGTAGGGGTAATATCAGGATAAAACAAGAGAGAAGGAAGGCTGGAAGGTGGGGTGATAAGCACTCAAGGTAGGGGTAATATCAGGATAAAACAAGAGAGAAGGAAGGCTGGAAGGTGGGGTGATAAGCACTCAAGGTAGGGGTAATATCAGGATAAAACAAGAGAGAAGGAAGGCTGGAAGGTGGGGTGATAAGCACTCAAGGTAGGGGTAATATCAGGATAAAACAAGAGAGAAGGAAGGCTGGAAGGTGGGGTGATAAGCACTCAAGGTAGGGGTAATATCAGGATAAAACAAGAGAGAAGGAAGGCTGGAAGGTGGGGTGATAAGCACTCAAGGTAGGGGTAATATCAGGATAAAACAAGAGAGAAGGAAGGCTGGAAGGTGGGGTGATAAGCACTCAAGGTAGGGGTAATATCAGGATAAAACAAGAGAGAAGGAAGGCTGGAAGGTGGGGTGATAAGCACTCAAGGTAGGGGTAATATCAGGATAAAACAAGAGAGAAGGAAGGCTGGAAGGTGGGGTGATAAGCACTCAAGGTAGGGGTAATATCAGGATAAAACAAGAGAGAAGGAAGGCTGGAAGGTGGGGTGATAAGCACTCAAGGTAGGGGTAATATCAGGATAAAACAAGAGAGAAGGAAGGCTGGAAGGTGGGGTGATAAGCACTCAAGGTAGGGGTAATATCAGGATAAAACAAGAGAGAAGGAAGGCTGGAAGGTGGGGTGATAAGCACTCAAGGTAGGGGTAATATCAGGATAAAACAAGAGAGAAGGAAGGCTGGAAGGTGGGGTGATAAGCACTCAAGGTAGGGGTAATATCAGGATAAAACAAGAGAGAAGGAAGGCTGGAAGGTGGGGTGATAAGCACTCAAGGTAGGGGTAATATCAGGATAAAACAAGAGAGAAGGAAGGCTGGAAGGTGGGGTGATAAGCACTCAAGGTAGGGGTAATATCAGGATAAAACAAGAGAGAAGGAAGGCTGGAAGGTGGGGTGATAAGCACTCAAGGTAGGGGTAATATCAGGATAAAACAAGAGAGAAGGAAGGCTGGAAGGTGGGGTGATAAGCACTCAAGGTAGGGGTAATATCAGGATAAAACAAGAGAGAAGGAAGGCTGGAAGGTGGGGTGATAAGCACTCAAGGTAGGGGTAATATCAGGATAAAACAAGAGAGAAGGAAGGCTGGAAGGTGGGGTGATAAGCACTCAAGGTAGGGGTAATATCAGGATAGAGAAGGAAGGCTGGAAGGTGGGGTGATAAGCACTCAAGGTAGGGGTAATATCAGGATAAAACAAGAGAGAAGGAAGCCTGGAAGGTGGGGTGATAAGCACTCAAGGTCGGGGTTTTATCAGGATAAAACAAGAGAGAAGGAAGGCTGGAAGGTGGGGTGATAAGCACTCAAGGTAGGGTGATAAGCACTCAAGGTAGGGGTTTTATCAGGGTAAAGAGAGGTAAGGTTGAGGTGACATTTCTAGCAGGTGACAGGTATACCCTGTATACTTACTTGGATTTCAAGGAGTATATTCCTTATATAAATACCAAGACCAAGGTAAGGTGTTATGAAGAGAAGTAAGCAAGTGAGGGTGTAACGTAGGGGTAATATCAGGATAAAACAAGAGAGAAGGAAGCCTGGAAGGTGGGGTGATAAGCACTCAAGGTAGGGGTTTTATCAGGGTAAAGAGAGATAAGGTTGAGGTGACATTTCTAGCAGGTGACCCTGTATACCTGATGTATACTTACTTGGATTTCAAGGAGTATACCTGGGTGTGGACATTCGTGACTGCGATGCCTTGGACAAGATTTTTCCCACATCAAGTTGAGACAAGAGAGAGAGAGAGAGAGAGAGAGAGAGAGAGAGAGAGAGAGAGAATTGAAAATGCTAGGTATATGATGATGAAATACATATAAATACAACTTGACGGCGAAATTAAATTCCGCGAGATTTCATGGAAAATATTCCGCCGGAAATATGTATGTAAGTATGTATCTATGTAGGCAATAGGTATAGAAATTTCAATTTAACTTTACATACGAGAAAAACAAAAGAAAAACTTTACACACATTTTATTCTCAAGATCTGATTATTATTATTAACAAGTTTCCATTTATTTTTGATCGATAAAAAACTCAGAATATTGATAATATTGATAATATTGGCGGAATATTAAATATCTCGAGAACGGTAAGAGCTAGAGACTTGAAATTTGGTATGTAGCTGTCAAATGTGACAAGGATGCGACACAAAACTTTTGGTGAAGACTGGTGCAACGCTTGGCGGCATTTTACCGCTTTTTGGCGGTTTTCGGTGTAATTTAACAATATATCGGGAACGGTATAAGCTGCTAAAGACTTGAAATTTGGTATGTAGTTCACAAATGTGACAAGGATGCAACCCGTTTGGTTAAAATAGGTGCTGGGGTTGGCGGTATTTTGACCGCTTTTTGGCGGGTTTCGACCGCTTTTTGGTGGTTTTCAGCTATACTGACTAAACGTTTACTGACTAATGTTACAACAGAACACCCAAAATAAGCATCATTCAATAGGATGAGGAAAGTCGTGTGATGTTCACACCAGATTTTTTTTTTTTTTTTTTTTTTTTTTTCATGAAAGAAAATGTTAAGCTGTGTCCACACATGGTCGACAGCCGTCGATTGGCTGAAACCGTCCACCAGGCCTCGACAACATTGTATAGATTCACACCTCGTCGATCAATGGGCGTCGACTATGTTTGTGTGGACACAGCTTAATATGCAGCCGTTGCACGTTGGTTTACCCTGTTTGTAGATTTACACACCAGAGCAGTCACAAGTGCACCTCATTAAAAAAAAAAAAAAAAAAAAAAAATCCGACTCAAATTCGGACTAAACTACTCCTAAGTACTTATCAACTCAACACGAAGCTTACGAAACTCCGCTTAAGCCCCATTATAATATCATGGAATATGTATGTGATGTGTAGAACTAGGGCCAAACTTTTCCATTTTAAAATTTTAAAACATAGAAAAAGTTCTCATATGTAGGAATCTACCTAGATAGTATTAACTGCTAATATTCAAAGTGGAATACGATTTCACAGTTGTACTCACGCTACGAACGTAAAACTGAGTGAAATTACAGTAGATTAGGCAAATATTTTTAATTAAAAAAAGAAAGTAAAAAGAGGTTTGAAACAGGGAACTGTAACCAGTCTGTAATTGCTAAGGTTTCATCGTCCCGAAATCGAAGAGAGAAGGAAGACACATTGGGAGCTGAAAGCGACCCGCTCCGAGAAGGAACCTTATCCGTTCAGGATAAAATCCACCCCGGGCGGGAATGGAACCCGCGGCCTAGCGCTTACAAGGCAGGCGCACTACCAACCGACTAGGCTGGAACAAGAGGTTTGATGAAGAGAACTGTAACAACGGAGATATTATCATCCCCAAATCGAAGACAGGAGGACATTTTGTTTTCATGAACGGAGCGGAGCCCCATGTCACCTATAACGGAGCTCCATGTCACCTATAACGGAGCCCCATGTCACCTATAACGGAGCCCCATGTCACCTAAGTTTCACTCGGCTGGCCTCTGACAGAGGAAGATTAGGGCGAGATTAAAAACTGAAACACATCACATATTTTTGGGGTTTTTACGGGTTTCTCCATTTCACGTATTCAATGGAAGGGAAAAGATGTATGCGGTCACCCATACAGGGTGAGAAGATAACACAATAAAATTAATACACTTTTTTGAGAGAGAGAGAGAGAGAAAGAGAGAGAGAGAGAGAGAGATAAAAGAGAAGAGTGGGAAAAAGAACCTTGGAACCGCTTTCGGATTACTTCAAAGAACTTTTTTTTTTTTTTTACCACAACTTGTGAATCGGAAAGTTCCGGCTTTTTGTCGCATCCGGTATGATGTTTATTAGGGGGTTTTCATTTCAAAAAGGACTAAAACCAAAAGAACACTCATCCGTAATGTTCAGGAAAATATGTACATAGGTACATTATACCTATATTCCTATAGTGTGTCCAGATCAATGTGACAGATCAAAAAATAGGCATTGTTGCCAAACATGTCACATGTGCAATGGTAGAGAATCTCTAAAAGGGAAAGGTATATTGCACAGTGCTTCCTCCGACAGTGAAACAAAGTCAGGTAAGGCGATATCCACCTTACCTGTTCTGGAATCCAACCTCTGAACTCAGAGCCCTACCTCTGCATTTTAGAAGAGAGAGTTTATCAAAAATAGACCTTTACCTGAATTGCAACGAGCTACCTCTGCATTTTAAAAGAGAGAGTTTATCAAAAATAGACCTTTACCTCAATTGCAACAATGTAAGGATTTCCTGCAATCTGATCTTCTTCTTCTTCTTCTTCTTCTTCTTCTTCTTCTTCTTCTTCTTCTTCTTCTTCTTCTTCTCCTCCTCCTCCTTTTCCTACTGACCTGTTCTTTCTTCTCCTCCTTCTTCTTCTGCTACTCCTCCTTCTCCTCCTCTTCTTTCTTCTTCTCCTCCTCCTTTTCCTACTGACCTGTTCTTTCTTCTCCTCCTCTTCCTTTTTCTGCTACTCCTCCTTTTCTTCCTCTTCTTTATTCTTCTCCTCCTCCTTTTCCTACTGACCTGTTCTTTCTTCTCCTCCTTCTCCTTCTTCTGCTACTCCTCCTTCTCCTCCTATTCTTCTTCTAATACTCCTCTTTTCTTCCTAATCCTCTTCTCCTCCTTCTTCTTCTCCTCCTCTTCCTCCCCCTCCCCCTTTCAGATGCTTATTTGGGTGTTCTTCTATTGTAACCTTTACAATATGTCTAACCGTTTAGTCATTATAGCTGAAAACCGCCAAAAAGCGGTCGAAAACCGCAAAAAGCGGCCAAAATGCCACTAACTGCAGAACCTATCCTAACTAAAAGTTTTGTCTTGCATCCCTGTCACATTTGTGGACTACACACCAAATTTCAAGTCGCTAGCTCATACCGTTCCCGAGATATTATTGAATTACACCTAAAACCGCAAAAAAGCGGCCGAGCATTGCACCTATCTTAACCAAAAGTTTCGTGTCGCATCCTTATCACATTTGACAGCTGAATGCCGAATTTCAAGTCTCTAGCTCTTACCGTTCTCGAGATATTTTGTTTACAGAGAGACAGACACACACACACACGGACCAATGGCTGAAACTTTGGATTTAGGCTTTAGGGACCTCAAAACCTGTTTTGGCACTAATAACTGACCATCGAAAATTTGACTTGATTACATTACTTTCCTTCCTACAGGATAAGGAAAGTATAAAATAACCAATCTGATTGTTTAATCCGAGAGACTTGAACCGAGTCTCAACTCACTTTGTGTCGCCCCGGATCTGAAACGAATGAGATCAAAATTTGTGACTTACCTACTTCCTACTTACTCCTCTTTGTGTTCTGAGTGACGATATGCACCTAGATATGTACGTAGGTAATAAATATAAAGATAGGAAAACTTGTGGCTTACGCTCTTTTATCTTCTAAGGGACGATATATATTATGTACCTAGGGTACATAATAAAGCTAAAACTATGCGGAGAACCACACAACACACAAATGAGATGAAACAAGTGAGATTCATTTGGAAAGTGTCATGGCGACCATGGGGACCTGTTCCCGAAAACAACTTCGCAATATTTTGACTTCACAGCTGCCATTTTGTTTTGTTACTGCAAAGTATGATGTCAACTGTCGGTATAGGTATAGGATGTTTAGAGAGCTTGTGGGATGTGATGATTAGCTTTAATCCCACCCTTGATCAAACTTTATGTCTGTGTACTTCTACTTATCAATTTATCATGTTTTCTCAATAATATTCTTTTTACTTTCTATTTTTGTAAGAGGTTTGATAGAGGAAACTGTAACTGCTATGGTCTTATCGTCCGGAAATCGAAGAGAGAAGGAAGACAGGATAGGAGAAAGCCGGACGTTCCGAGAACGAACCTTATCTGTTTAGGATAAAGTCCGCCCCGGGTGGGAATTGAACCCGCGGCCTAGCGCTTACAAGGCAGACTTCCTACCCTCGAGGATGATGGCAACTTGGCACTTTGAACTTCACTTCCTATAAGTTCCTATCTTCTCCTCCTCCTTCTCCTCCTCCTTCTTCTCCTCATCCTTCTTCTCCTCATCCTTCTCCTCTTCCTCCTTCTTCTCCTCCTCCTTCTCCTCATTTTCTTTTTCTCCTCCTTCTCCTCCTCCTCATTTTCCTTTTCTCCTCCTCCTTCTCCTCCTCCTCATTCTCCTTTTCTCCTCCTTCTAATTCTACTTCCCATTATTTTTCTTCTCCTTATATTACTTTTGCCTCCTTCTCCTCCTAATCTTTCTTCTTTTTCTCTTTTCCTCCTCCTTCTTTTCCTCCCCCTGATTTTCTTTTTCTCCTCCTTCTAATTCTACTTCCCATTATTTTTTCTCTCTTTCCTCCTCCATATACTCTCCCTCCTCCTGATCTTTCTTCTTCCCCTTCCCTCGCTTCACCCTTCCTCCTCCTTCTCCTCATCCTCTTCCCTCTCCTCCTTCTCTTCCCTCTCCTCCTCTTCTTTTTTCTCTTTAAAAGTATCAAGAGTTTATGAAGGCGGATGTTCTTGTATTAGGATGTATCATGCAAGGTTTAACATGCTATCAGGCATCAGGCATCTATTTTCAGAATTTTTCTACTTTTTTTCATTTAATGCTTGAGAAGATTATCCTGGGGATCTTCTGTTTTCTTTAGAAGAAAATGATCTGCTGCGAACATCTCACGACTTTCCTTATCCTATGTTGGGTGTTTTGGCGATATCTGGTAACTGTTAAGTCATAGAAAAGCGGTCGGTCAAAATGAAGCTAACGCCCAAAATGTGGTCAAAAAATTCAAAAATCCACCAAAATATAAAGCCAACCGCCAGGATCTTGATCCAAAGTTTCGTGTTGCTTCCTTTTCACATTTGAGAGCTGAATACCAAATTAAATAAAACCTCTAGCTATCACCGTTCTCAAGATATTTTGCTTAGACACCACACACATCATACATATGGACCAAAGGTAACCCATAAGAGCCAAACTTTCTTTCTTCTTTTCATTGGATCTTGCTGAATTAGACTTTAAGGACCTGAAATCCTGAAAATGTGCTCTGGAATTAAAAAGTGACTACCTACCAAAAATTTCAGCTGATTAAGTTATACATATACCTACATAGGTTCATGTAGGATAAGGAAAGTAAAAAAAAAGGATGAGAAATGAGGAAAAACTTCTCTTAAGTAAAAGAATTAAGAGGAAAAGTTATAAATAATACCTATAGAAGGACGTAGAAATGAGAAAGTAGATGTCTATATAGTATTAAAAAGTAGGAACAAATTATTGACCGAACAATAGTGAGGTCTACGTTTTAACACATCAGTTTTGCATTTGGTTTGGATTTTTGTTTGTTTGTTCCGCTGTAACTCTCGATTACCTGTGTAACCCACTAGGCCACGGAAGCTACAAGGTCGAAACACGTGATCTCACGTGAGCTCATGGGGAGTCAGAAAGATGTAGTTCAAAGTTTACCCACTATAATGTAGGTAATTTCGTTCAGGACAGCTACACTACTATCACGTCACCTCAGCTCACGTTACGTGAGGACAGTGTGGCTATCATGAACGAAATTACCTATAATATTATGGGAAAACTTTGAAATACATCTTTCTGACTCCCCATGAGCTAAGGTTACGTGACTTGACGTGACGTGACGTGATAGTAGTGTGTTTCTTCCTTTAGGGTACATAATTATGTACTATATGTTTAATAGTGGCTAACTCGCCAGCTATGGGTTCCTGATCTTGTGGTCAATCAGTTTTGGAATTAATAAAGTCAGTCGAATATTTGAACTTGACCGAACTGCACAGAAGTTTTCTCTCGCTATTTTAAACCCACTAAACACTAAATACATAGGTAGTAGTTCAGAGATCTGTTTGACTCATTCAGTAAAAGGAATAATCCAAGACCTTTGTCAGTAGCTTTGTCCAAAAATATCTTCTAGAGTCCAAAAATAACAAAATCCTCAAAGGTCAACATAAGAATAAGAATCCGATGTTAAAAAAAAAAAAAAAAAAAAAAAAAAAAACCTGTTTATGTTTCAATAGTGTGTGATGTATGTGTGTGGTGTTGTACCGCGTGTTCTACAAATCAATCAAATCATGAATCTTTGTGGTAGAGCAGAGAGCTTTCTCACAACTTTGTGGGTATCACAGTATTACAAGTCTTTCATTTTATATTTAATGAACTCCCCAACTCCCCATCCGTGGCACAAGCTTCGGCTTTTACGGATGGGTATACCATTTGTTAACTATTTTTTTTTTTTGATGAGGGAGTTGTGTTCTGAAAAATCAATAAATGGAAACTTATAAAATTAAAAAATTTACTCAATCATCATATTTATTATCGCTCGCCTCTTCGACTTGTAATGCCGCCACTGGTCGCTACTCGATTAAAGTAGCTGCTCAATTGTCCTCACGAGGCTGAGTGCACCCCGAACTCCAAGCACAGAGCCGAAAAAACCTCGACCCCGCCGGTAATCGAACCCGGGACCTCCTGCGTGTGCAAGCTTAGTGTGATACCCACTCGGCCACGGAGGTTGCTTGCTCTACAAATCATACACTGAGAAGAAACGACTGATAGGGTGACATAAGTTTGAGAAGACTAACACTCGTATTTATGAACAAGAATGGTCGTTCTTAGATCAGTCTCAAGTCAAAATTGACCAATCAAATGCCTTGAGACTATGCTTAGCACGAACTTAAGAGCCAGCATTTTGTTCATATTAAATATGGGTGTTAGTCTGTAGGCGTCCACAACGGAGAACCGACTATCGACCATGGCGTAGTACAGACCCAAGAAAAAATAAACAAACCATGCTAATGAATAGAAGCATCCTCAACGGAGCCTTGACCATAGTACCGACCCTCGCGGGAAATCAAGAAATTGAGCTCAGTATTTTTTTCTGCCATGGTCTCGGTGAGTGTTGATGGTCTACTGTCGCTGTTGTGGCCGCACACTAACGATGACGGTACAGGGACAAACTGCGTGATTATTTTGATTTCGAAACGATCATTAAAGATTTCAAAGAGAATAAACTAGGTACGAACACAAAAAAAAAAAAAATTCAAACTTTTTTTTTTTCAGAAATTTAGACTACTGAGCAGACTGAGCTGATAAAATATCTAATCCGGCTCAGCCAGTCTAGTTGGCTTAGTTGGTAGTGCGTCTGCCTTGTAAGCGCTAGGCCGCGAGTTCGATTCCCGCCCGGGGCGGATTTTATCCTGATGGGATAATGTTCGTTCTCGGAACGGCTGGCTTTCTCCTATCCCGTCTTCTTTCTCTCTTCGATTTCTGGACGATAAGACCATAGCAGTTACAATTCCCTCTGTCAAATCTCTTAAAAAAAAAAAAAAAAAAAAAAAACTAATTATAAGGCTACCCAAACAATCTTTCTCAACTTCAACTGTTTGATCAATCCTTCTTCTTCTTCTTCTTCTTCTTCTTCTTCTTCTTCTTCTTCTTCTTCTTCTCCTCCTCCTCCTTTTCCTACTGACCTGTTCTTTCTTCTCCTCCTTCTTCTTCTGCTACTCCTCCTTCTCCTCCTCTTCTTTCTTCTTCTCCTCCTCCTTTTCCTACTGACCTGTTCTTTCTTCTCCTCCTTCTTCTTCTGCTACTCCTCCTTCTCCTCCTCTTCTTTCTTCTTCTCCTCCTCCTTTTCCTACTGACCTGTTCTTTCTTCTCCTCCTTCTTCTTCTGCTACTCCTCCTTCTCCTCCTCTTCTTTCTTCTTCTCCTCCTCCTTTTCCTACTGACCTGTTCTTTCTTCTCCTCCTTCTTCTTCTGCTACTCCTCCTTCTCCTCCTCTTCTTTCTTCTTCTCCTCCTCCTTTTCCTACTGACCTGTTCTTTCTTCTCCTCCTTCTCCTTCTTCTGCTACTCCTCCTTCTCCTCCTATTCTTCTTCTAATACTCCTCTTTTCTTCCTAATCCTCTTCTCCTCCTTCTTCTTCTCCTCCTCTTCCTCCCCCTCCCCCTTTCACCCCTTATCATTACTCCATAAGGAGCTTGTTGTATAAATAGAGAAGGATCTTACTCCCCTCTCTCTCCTTTTTGATTTATTTTTTGCATCCTTAACTCTCTTCAGAAAAAAAAAGTTTGTAAATGCTATATCTTACTGTTTTCTTCTTCTTCTTCTTCTTCTTCTTCTTCTTCTTCTTCTTCTTCTTCTTCTTCTTTTTCTTCTTCTTTTCTTATTTTAGGAAACAAAAGTTAGATTTCTTTTTCCCTTTTCCTTCTTATCTCCAGTAATATCTTAAAAATGAGACGTACAGAGAACTTCTCAGAAAGTTTTTGAACATGTGGAATACCCAACGAGGGGTTTTATTGAAAAAGGGAGAGTACCTTGTAAGCGCTAGGTCACGGGTTCCATTCCTGCCCGGGAATGCGCCCCGGGCAGGAACCTAATAAAAATCCTTAATAACAAAAAGAAGAAAATATACCTATCAATGTGATTTCGCAATTATTTTGATTGATCTCAGGTACCATAAGCGTTGTACAAAACAATACAAAATATACCTACATAAGGGAAAAAGTGTGGGAAAACACAACGCCGTCTTCCCCCCCCCCATCTTAAAGTAACCTGCCGAACAGTTCAAAGCAACTTTTAAAGACATCTGTTAAAACTTTTAGTGGGAAAAAAAAGGGACAAAAAGTGGAAGAAGAGGGACAAAAAGGGTACAGAAAGGGGGAAAAGGAGACAAAAAGGGTGAAAGGGGGACAAAAGAGAGACAAAAGGAGGGGAAAAATTGAAGTCAAGTGAAGTGAAAACGAAATTTCCACCTCGTCTTCACGGATAGCGAGAAACTTTGGAAACAATTTTATTTCTGAGAGGCAAAACCTCAGAGGATATCGTCAAGATGAGAGCGAGAGCAAGAGAGAGAGAGCGAGAGAGAGAGAGCGAGAGAGAGAGGGGGAGAGAGAGAGAGGGAGAGAGCTAGAGAGAGAGAACGAGAGACAGAGAGAGAAAGAGAGAGAGCAATTAGTTGAAATAATCGAGGTTCTACTGTAATAAAAAGTGTACCAAGGGCATTCAGTATGTACCTACGCGTTTGGAAACTTTCGTATAAATAAAATATTCTCAAACTTTCTGGGGTAGGTAGGTACTTTCTATTGTTAGTTCTTTTTTTTTACTATCTACCTACTCGTATTGTTCGGTTCTCTGTTTTCTTTTTATAGAAAATTTTCAACTCGTGTTTTTTTATTTATTTTTAGGTGGGTATTTATTTGCTTTCTATTACCATACCTTACCGCCGGGCTATAACAGGCCACGTGGGTCCAGGACCTCCAGAAAACAGCTTTTTCCACTCCTCTCTATCCTGTGTGATTTTTAGCCCGTCCTTCCTTTATTGTCACAATAGTAATAATAAAAGGTACCTATAGTGGACGGACTATTGTATTCGCTTCGGTGTCGTCTGTTACTCTGTCAGTCTGTCCCCATAGAAGGACTTATCCAAACCTGGTCGACCTATATATCAAATTAAAGGTCTTTTTACGAGGAAAACGAAAGTGGTGGTGCAAAATTTGTCCAAAAAACCAAAAAGCCAAAAAAAAAAAAAAAATCTGGTTTTTGGGGGATTCTTTTCACATTATCTCACACAAAAATGAGCTCTGATCTTGAAATTTGTCGCGACGACCTATGAACTCAAAGCGAGAAAATTTTTCGATGACACTTCAGTCGTTAATTTGAGACCGTATTAAGCGTCATCCATGTTAGGCTACGCCGAGCAAGGCCAATAAATGGATGGGTGACTTAAACATTATATTGGTAGTTATTAGGAAACATTAAAAGGAATAAAGGAAGAACGGGCTCTAGTCTTGCTTTTAAATCATTACATGAGAGATGAAAGTATGTAGGAACATAAATATATTATGTTCAAGTAGTAATAGGGAGCGCGCAGCGCCACCGCATGCACAACCGCAAAGCAAGCACAACCGCGGTAGTTATTAGGAAACATTAAAAGGAATAAAGGAAGAACGGGCTCTAGTCTTGCTTTTAAATCATTACATGAGAGATGAAAGTATGTTAGGAACATATATTATGTTTATGTAGTAAAAGGGAGCGCACAGCGCGACCGCATGCACAACCGCGAAGCCCTGGGAGGGCACAGCGCGACCGTAAACAAGGGAGCTAGACCGCATACACAACCGTGCGAAGATTTTAGGAATATATTCCACGCGACAGGAAAAGAGAGAAAGAGAGAGGAAGAGAAAGAGAGAGAGGAAGATGAAGAGAGAGAGAGAGAGAGAGAGAGAGAGAAAGAAAGAGAAATTGACCTCAGTAATGAAGCGACCTTTCACGAAATAAAGTTTCTGGGTGGTAGCGGCCAGACTAGCTAGCTTGAAGGGTAGCGGCGAATTCTATCCTCAACAGATAAGGTTTGTTCTCGGAACGACTGTCTTTCTTCTCTCTTCGAATTCAGAAAGATAAGACTTTATTTATTAAGTTATTGAAAGTTTTACCAAGTGTTATTTTTGTCTTATTATAATGAAGATAAGACCTTGGAGATTTTTCTGCATTTAGGTAGGCAATAAAATAACAGTTGGTATAACCGCTGGAGTAAGGATCTTTTCAGTTCTTTTCGACCAGATGGACTAGGAAATCATTTTGTTATTATTGTAAACTTATTTTCATTGTTTATACAGAATCCAGAAACAGCTCCTGTGAATTGCCTGCTGCTGGCTGTTTTTTGAGAGAGAGAGGTGGAGAGAGAAAGAGAGAGAGAGAGAGAGAGGGAAGGAGGGAAGAATGTTTACAATGAATGAACAAATACTTGCTTTAAATTCTAAATTTTCCCGACAGCCTCTTGGGTCTGAATGAAGTTTCTTTTCCAATATTTCCCCTCCTAAAGAAGGAGGAGGATTCTTTTCCTCCTCCATTTTCTCCATTTCCCCTTTTTTCCCTCTTCCTCAGAGAGAGAGAGGGAAGGAGGGAAGAATGTTTACAATGAATGAACAAATACTTGCTTTAAATTCTAAATTTTCCCGACAGCCTCTTGGCTCTGAATGAAGTTTCTTTTCCAATTCTTCCCCTCCTAAAGAAGGAGGAGGACTCTTTTCCTCCTCCATTCTCTCCATTTCCCCTTTTTTCCCTCTTCCTTCTTTTCCTCTTCTTATTCTACTTCTTCTTTTTCTTCATCTCCTCTTCCTCCTTCTCCTTCCTCTCCTTCCTTCCTCCGTACAGTTTACCAGGAATCTAATTCTCCCCCCCTTTTCCCTCTCCTCTTACTTGTCTTTTATCCATTCTTCTACTCCCCCTCTTTCTCCTTCTCTTCTTCCTCTCCTTTATTATCTTCTTCCATACTGTCTACCAGGATTTTCCTTCTCCCCCCTTTTCTCTCTCCTCTTACTTGTCTGTATCCATTCTTCTTCTACTCCTTATCCTGTTTTCTTTCTCCTTCTCTTCTCCCCCTCCTTCTCTTTTGATCATCCTTCTTCCATATTGTCTTCAGGATTCTTCTTCTTTTCCTACTTCTCTTTTATCCATTCTTCTACTCCTCCCCCTCTTTCTTCTTCTCTTCCTTTATTATCTTCTTCCATACTGTCTATCAGGATTATCTTTTGTTTCGACATTCGAGGAGAGAAGGAAGACAGGATAGGAGAAATCCAGCCGTTCCGAGAACGAACCTTATCAGAGAAATGAAAACAAAATCTACATACCTACCTATTTAGAATAATATTTAGATCACAAAAACAAAAAACTTTCAATTAGGTAATATTATTGTCATTAATGAGCTGGAATCATAAGCATACTTTTTTGTTCTATTATGTTATGAGTTCTGAGCTTGAGTTATTAATTTCGACATTCAAGTCAATCAATTTCATTTCCTTTCTCATCTTATTCAAATTCCTCATCAAAACAATTGAAATTGTAAGAAGCAAATATAAACAGGGTGTCCCAGAAAAAGGAATAGCTACAGAAAATTATTAAATATTAGGTTCCTTCATACCTACAGAGACTTTTTTGTGGGCGCTATTTTACTACATACTTTAAGCAACCTCAAGTTGGGTAGTTATAAATGAAAGTAATTTTCATTAAACTTGGAACTTGCTTCGTTGATTTAATAATAGGTATAGGTACCTACACAATAGGTTGGTAAAAAAATCAAAAAAAAAAAAAAAAAAAAAAAAAAAAAAAAAAAAAATATGAAAGTAGGTATTTGCTTAAAAAAAAATCACGAGTAACTGATATAAAATAGGTAAGCAGGTAATAGTAATATTAATGTTAGTGCCTATGTCACATGAATATTCATGTCATTCTATCCTACCTACATAGATGTACATAGGTAATGTCAAACTAACATAGATTTACATAGGTAATGTCAAGCTAACATAGATTTACTGCCACTCCCGACATCCGACATGCAGACATTAGCATAAGAAACAACTTACAGCCAAATCAAGTTGACATTACCCTTGACGAAAAGGAAACAAGAGAAGGAGGAGGAGAGAGAGAGAAGAACGAAAGAGGAGGAGGAGGAGGAGGAGGAGGATAAAGGGATGTAGGAGAAGGAAGAAGAAGAAAACGTAGAATAAGAGTATATAGGAGGAAGAGAAGAGGAAAGAAAAGAAAGAGATGAAAGAGGAGGAGGAAGCGAAGAAGGTGGAAGAGAAGGAGAAGAAAAAGAAGAAGAAGAAGGCGCTGGAGGAGGAGGAAAAGGAGGAGGATAAAGAGATGTAGGAGGAGGAAGAAGAAGAA
>NW_007378905.1:0-58707 GCF_000475195.1 Diaphorina citri | reverse complement strand
TCAGGTGTACCTGTCAGGTCTACCTGATAGTGAGTGGCCGGAATTACGTAACTTGTAATTGTGGATTTTACCAACCTTCTTTTTGGCCCCTAACAGCCTGTTAGCTTAACAGCTCTGTTAAACCTATACAAATCAAATGGAACTTAACAGGTTGTTAGCTTAACAAGCCTTTTAATTCTTCTAAAGGTTGAAAAAATATTGGTGAAATCGACCATAAGTTTTGTAACCCATCATGACACACTTAACACATTTATGACACATTTATTGTAAAAATAAATGGCTTTTAAAGCCGTAAGTTGTATTAATATTAACATATGAATGAGTATTCCACAAACCTTTACCCAACTCCTACACTCATATCCTACTGTTGTTGTTGTTGTTGATGTTTTTAAAGGTAGGTAAGCTATGAAGGTAGGTTGGAAGTAGCAATAACACACTACAGACTTGCAGCCTTTCCATTAGTGTACATTTAATTTTAATGTAGGCCGTCTGTCATGCCATTAGGACCAGTACACTCGAAGGTAGGTGGGTTAGGTAGGTCACAAAAAGTATTGGGATACCTATAGAATATACCTCGTTATAGATTGATAATAATGTTTCCACCAATGCCTACTTCCCAAGTACCTATACGTAACATAATCTCACGACTATTAAGTGGATATTATTACAACTTATTATCGCACTTTTAAAAGTTAGTTAGCTTAGTTGGTAGTGCGTCTGCCTTGTAAGCGCTAGGCCGCGAGTTCGATTCCCGCCCGGGGTGGATTTTATCCTGATGGGATAATGTTCGTTCTCGGAACGGCTGGCTTTCTCCTATCCTGTCTTCCTTCTCTCTTCGATTTCGGGACAATAAGACCATAGCAGTTACAGTTCCCTCTGTCAAACCTCTTAAAAAAAAAGTAACTCAATGATAGAGTTCTTACACCCTAAGTTTCATAAAGTTGTGGCACCCTATCACTGTTTTCGTTTCTCAGTGTGGGACTGTGGGTCCATAAAGTGAAAGAAGTCTTGAACCGGTCCCCCAGGAACACGCTTCTGATAATATGGGTCACAAGACTTGTGTACCCCCCTGTATATTAGCAGTCCATGCTGATGTATTGTTTGTATTTTTCTCATTTCTATTCCATGCTCATTAAGGATTTATAGCGAAATACTTCATTCCGGGGGTAAGGGGACTTTTAACCCTTTCGCGCCGAAAGGGGCACTACGTCCCACAGAAACATTATTTTTAAAAGTGGGATTTATCATCCTAGACCTATCGAAAAAATTCCATTCTCAGTGTTTTTCAAATGTATTATTTTGTACAAAGCTTATGGTACCTGAGATCAGTCAATGTGATTTCTCAATGAATTGCAACAATGTAAGGATTTCCTGCAATCTGATTGGTGCCTTCATTTTGGGTTGATGACTCATTGCTGTCACATTGATCTGGATGAACTATAGATATACAAAGGGAGTTTTACGTAGCTGTGTTCACAAAGAGAGTGTGTGAGACAGATAGACAGGAGAAGGAGAAAGAGGAAAAGAGATGGGAAGGAGAAATTGTGAGAGTGTGAAAGGGGTAGAGAGGAGAGGAGAGAGAGAGGGAGAGAGAGAGAGAGAGAGAGAGAGAGAGGAGAAAAGAGGACGTAAAAAAGGAAGAGAGAAAAAGAGAGTTGTCTCTTTTTCTTTTCATTTTCCAGAGTGACCTTTTGTACAAAATTGGAATATAAAGATAGAACTAAATATTGTGTATTATACGATGAGTTATATGTATAAAGCTATGTACATAATTATATCGTCCCTTAGAATGCGAAGAGGTATCATAAATTACATTTTTCCTAGATATGTACGTAATATAAAGATAGGAAAACTTGTGGCTTACGCTCTTTTATGTTCTAAGGGACGATATGTACCTAGGGTACAGATGAGGCAAAAAAAAAAAAAAAAGAGAGAGAGAGAGAGAGAGAGAGAGAGAGAGAGAGAGAGAGAGAGAGAAGGTAACGATAAAGAGGGAGAGAGAGAAAAGAGAGAAGGAATGTAAATAGGAAGATACTTGATGAAAGAAGGTAAAACGTAGACGAAGGTAGCATGGGAAAAGAAGATAAATAGAAATTGATAAATATTAAATGGGAATGAAGGGAAGAATAGGAGAACAAGAAGACGACGACGACGAAGAAGAAGAAGACGAAGAAGAAGAAGAAGAATAAGAAGACGAAGAAGAAGACGACGAAGAAGGAGAAGAAGAAGAAGAAAATATAGTGGGACAAATCAGAGGGAACTAATTCAAATTGGGGGGGGGGGAGATAATGCAAAATGGAAAAAAGCAGATGATGTTTGTTGTTATTAACGTTTTCGGATGTCGGATGCATCGTCAGTCTGCCTCTAGGTCAGGTAATACCTCTTCAACCCAATTTGTTCAGAACAAAAAAAAAAAAAAGGCAAAAGAAGGTAAAAATTAAAATGGGATATTACATTAGAAAAGGTAAAGTTTGGGAAAAAGAGGTGAACTGAGAAAATGAGACATGTTACATAAAATGGGAAAACAGTGTTGTAGATTTTTTTTTTTTTTGTGGAAAATACAAAAATATGCCCCTATCTATGGGTATGAACATACCTAGGGTGGTACCTATAACAAAAATGACCCACTCGAAATATCTTGAGTTTTTGAGATCAGTTTTACCTTTGAAAATACCTGAGAGAAAAAAAAGATGGGTAAAATGAGAGAAAAGACATAAAATGGGAAAATAAGATAAATTGAGATAAAAGAAATAAAATGGGAAAATAAGATAAATTGAGATAAAAATGGGATAAAAAAAGTTTCGGCTGGGATTGTTAAGGATGTATCAAAACCCGCAAAGTTAAGTTAACATGGGAAAGTTGGAATGAAGTTAAAATACTTGGGGATTGTTTATTTGATTGTTTAAACTGTAAAGTAAACAAGAGGGAAAAGTTATTTCAAACCCAGGCCTACAGACTCATCTTGAGGTCTTTTTTTTTACTTTCTATTACCTACCTATAGGTATAAATTTATACACTATGTACCAGATGTACCTATGCAATGGGAAAGTTATTTCAATCCAGGCCTACACAAACTCATCTTGAGTTATATATTTTTTTTTAAAGAGGTTTGATAGAGGGCAGTTCCCTCTGCTAAGGTCTTATCGTCCCAAAATTGAAGAGAAAAGGAAGACAGGATGAAATCCGCCCCGGGCGGGAATCGATCCCACGGCCTAGCGCTTACAAGGCAGACGGGCTACCAACCAAGCTAACTAGACTGGCTCCTGCTTTTCTATTCGACTTCTGTACAGTAGATATTGTGTAATACTACGGACTGGTAAGTGGGAACCTCTTCAGATGCGAATCTTCGAGACTTCTGTTCTTCTTAACGTCGAGATGTTGGCACGTATAATAAACATAGAGATGTTGGCACGTATAATAAACACAAGCAGGAACCAAATTTATGCCGAGGAGGAGGAAGAAGATGGAGGAGAAGAATGAGGAAGTAGGTAGGGGAATAAGAAAAAGAGATAAATAAGAAAGGGAAGATGGAGGGAAAGAAGAATAATAATGAGGAAGAAGGGGAATGAGGAGGAGAAGAAGAAGAAGAAGGAGGAGGAGGAGGAGGAAGAAGATGGAGGAGAAGAATGAGGAAGTAGCTAGGGGAATAAGAAAAAGAGATAAAGAAGAAAGAGAAGATGGAGGGAAAGACGAATAATAATGAGGAAGAAGGGGAATGAAGAGGAGAAGAAGAAGAAGAAGAAGAAGGAGGAGGAGAAGAAGAAGGAGGAGAATAATGAGGAAGTAGCTATTAGGGGGAATAAGAAAAATAGATAAAGAAGAAAGAGAAGATGGAGGGAAAGAAGAATAATAATGAGGAAGAAGGGGAATGAGGAGGAGGAGAAGGAGAAAGAATGAGAGAAAATGATGAAGGAAGAAGAGAAGAAGAAGAATAAGGAGGAGGAAGGGAAAGAATAAGAGAAAATGATGAAGGAAGAAGAGAAGAAGAAGATGAGTGATGAAGGGAAGGGAAAGGAAAAAGAGGAGAAAGGAAGAAGATAAAGATAACACAAAGTAAAGCTTCAAAACGGGGGAGAGAGACGACGGGGAAAGAGAAAAGAAAGGAAAGAGAAGAAGGTATGGAAGAAGAAGAGGAAGAAGAAGAAGAAGAAGAAGAAGAAGAAGAAGAAGAAGAAGAAGAAGAAGAGAGGATGAAGATGTTAGAATAATATTGAGAAAGAGGAGGTGAAGGAGGAAGATAACAAGTAAAGCTTCAATTGGGAAGAGAGGAGGAGGAGGAGGAGAGAGAAGAGAAAGAGTTGAAGGGATTAGGAAGAAGAAGAAGAAGAAGAAGAAGAAGAAGAAGAAGAAGAAGAAAGAAGAAGAAAAAAGAGGAAAAGAAGAAGGATCTCCATGAAGATAACAAGTAAAGAGAGAGAGAGAGAGAGAGAGAGAGAGAGAGAGAGAGAGAGAGAGAGAGAGAGAGAGAGAGAAATCGAGAAAAAATAAGATAAACACAAGTTCTTTCTCTCCTTTCAGTATACAGGGTGTTTCTTCTTTTTTTCTTCTCCTTTCTTTCCAGATTTTCGATAGAGGGAACTGTAGCTGCTAAGGTCTTATCGTCCCGTAATCGAAGGAAGAAGGAAGACAGGAATAGGAGAAAACCAGCCGTTCCGGGAACAAACCTTATACATTTAGGATAAAATCTGCCCCGCGATCTAGCACTTAAGGTGTGTCTAAACATAATCGATCGGCCGTTGATCGGCGAGGTGAACCACTGTTGTCGAGGCAGTGTGGACGGATCAGTCGACATCGATCGATGATCGATCGTGTGGACACACCTTTACAAGGCAGACGAGTTACCATCCAGGCCAACTAGACTGGCAGATCCTAAAAGCAAAAGGTAGCATCAGTTGTTGTTTCTTTTGTGCGAAATGAAATCGGCGGTGAAACACTCATCTTTTAAAAATCTTTTTTTTTTTTTAATAAAAAAATAATAATAGTACCTACAGTAGAGCCTCGATAATTTCAACTACCCCCGGTCCCAATTAGTTGAAATAATCGAGGTTCTACTGTAATAAAAAGTGTACCAAGGGCATTCAGTATGTACCTACGCGTTTGGAAACTTTCGTATGAATAAAATATTCTCAAACTTTCTGGGGTAGGTACTTTCTATTGTTAGTTCTTTTTTTCACTATCTACCTACTCGTATTGTTCGGTTCTCTGTTTTCTCTTTATAGAAAATTTTCAACTCGTGTTTTTTTATTTATTTTTAGGTGGGTATTTATTTGCTTTCTATTACCATACCTTACCACCGGGTTGTAACAGGCCACGTGGGTCCACAGGACCTCCAGAAAACAGCTTTTTCCACTCCTCTCTATCCTGTGTGATTTTTAGCCCGTCCTTCCTTTATTATCACAATAGTAATAATAAAAGGTACCTATAGTGGACGGACTATTGTATTCGCTTCGGTGTCGTCTGTTACTCTGTTAGTCTGTCCCCATAGAAGGGCTTATCCAAACCTGGTCGACCTATATATCAAATTAAAGGTCTTTTTACGAGGAAAACGAAAGTGGTGGTGCAAATTTTGTCCAGAAAACCCGAAAGCCAAAAAACCAAAAAAAAATCTGGTTTTTGGGGGATTTTTTTTCACATTATCTCACACAAATGAGCTCTGATCTTGAAATTTGTCGCGACGACCTATGAAACTATGAACTCAAAGCGAGAAATTTTTTCGATAACACTTCAGTCGTTAATTTGAGACCGGTTTAAGCGTCATCCATAATAATAATAATAATAATAATAATAATAATAATAATAATAAAGATTCTGCTTCTAAAATAAGTCGGGGTGAAAGGGTTAAGTCTTATATTCGAGCAGTATAAATGAAATAAAGTCTTTATTCTTTATTATATACCTACCTAGTCTTTATTTCATGTTCATGCATCTTGCATGACTGTTCTTGTATTGTCCTGGCTTTATTTTCAAGTGGCTCTCTTCCACCCAACGACTTTGCCCGCGTCTTTTCGCACAAGTAGGTACTTATGTATAGGAATAAGGAATCTAGGTATACTGCCGTGCTAAGCGAAAACGCCGTGTGTCAAAAAATCCTACTTTCGGAATATCGAGTTTAAAGATTTCAATCTATACGGCAAACATACGTTTTTGACATACGGCAACACGTTTTAGTGGTTTTTAAGGGGTTTAGGATAAAAAAAAAAAAAATATAGGATCAAAATTTTGGATCATAGGAACCATTGGGGTTTTTAAGGGGTTTAAGAAAAAAAAAAAAAAAATATAGGATCAAAATTTTGGATCATAGGAACCATTTGGCACCAAAAAATCGATTTTTTTTTTTTGACATAGGGCTGACACGGCGTTTTCGCTTAGCACGGCAGTATAGCTCTTGAAGAAAACGAAGAGACCAAGACATAATTAGAGAGTTTTTTTTAACAAAGTAAATAGGTAGGTACCTACCTAATGTATTTAACACTAGAAAGTAAAAAGGTTAATAGAAAGTAAAAAGTAGTTAGTGGTTGGGTGGAAGAGCTCCTCTAGGAGAACCCTGCCACTTAAAAGAAAGCTGTAAAAAAAAAGCAGAGCTTAGATAGGACTGTAACGACGGAGGTCTTTTAGTCCCGAAAGTAAGCAAAGGAACGCAGGATAGGAGAAAGCCAGCTGTACCGAGAATTTCTCCTATCCTGTCTTGCTTCTCTCTTCGATTTCGGGACGATAAGACCATAGCAGTTACAGTTCCCTCTGTCAAACCTCCTTTAAAAAAAAAGTAACTCAATGATAGAGTTCTTACACCCTGTTTCATAAAGTTGCGGCACCCTATCACTGTTTTTGTTTCTCAGTGTGGGACTGTGGTGAAATAAGTCTTAAATCCGTCCCCCAGGAACACGCTTCTGATATGTGTCACAATCACAAGACTTGTGTAACCCCCTGTATATTAGCAGTCCATGCTGATGTATTGTTTGTATTTTTCTCATTTCTATTCCATGCTCATTAAGGATTCATAGCGAAATACTTCATTCCGGAGGTAAGGGGACTTTTAACCCTTTCGCCCCAAAGGGTCACTACGTCCCACAGAAACATTATTTTTAAAAGTGGGATTTATCATCCTAGACCTATCGAAAAAATTCCATTCTCAGTGTTTTTCAAATGTTTATTTTCTGATTTAAGACGTCAGTAAAACTCCACTTGGCTAACTTGTCTGGTATTGCCTTTAGATCGATTTTCGTTCAGTATTCCTATAGGAGACCTGGGAGGACATGAAACTTTGAAGAGGTCTTATTTATAGCCCCAATAATAATACCTACCTGATCAGAAAAAATAATAATAATAAAGATTCTGCTTCTAAAAAAAGTCGGCGTGAAAGGGTTAAGTCTTATATCCGAGCAGTATAAATGAAATAAAGTCTTTATTCTTTATTATAGGCTTTATTTCATGCTCATGCATCTTGCATGACTGTTCTTGTATTGTCCTGGCTTTATTTTCAAGTGGCTTTCTTCCACCCAACGACTTTGCCCGCGTATTTTCGCACAAGTAGGTACTTATGGAAAGGAATAAGGAATCTATCCTAGTGCCGTGCTAAGCGAAAACGCCGTATGTCAAAAAACCCTACTTTCGGGAAATCGAGTTTAAAGATTTCAATCTATACGGCAAACATACGTTTTTGACATACGGCAATACGTTTTAGTGGTTTTTAAGGGGTTTAATATAAAAAAAAGGATCAAAATTTAGGATCATAGGAAGAACTATTTGGCACCAAAAACCAAAAAATCGATTTTTTTTGACATACGGCTGACACGGCGTTTTCGCTTACCACGGCAGTATAGCTCTTGAAGAAAACGAAACGAAGAGACCAAGACATAATTAGAGTTTTTTTTTTTCTTTAACAAAGTCCTTCCTTCATTAGGGATTTTTTTTTAAACGTGGTGGGAAAAAAACGGGGACGGGGAATAACAAGCTGGGTCCGTCCCTCCGGGAAGTTTTTAGCCCGTAGTTTACTCGATCGTGGTTGAAGAAAATCAGTACCTATGTACCTACCTTCCTACCTATTTTGTTTAATATTCAGTTTATTATTATTATTACTCGCACTGCGTGCTCGGGAGGTTGCGTATAAGGTCGCGCTGCGCGCTCCCGGGGCTTCGCGGTGTTGAGCATAAGGGTCGCGCTTCGCGATCCCTTTTTTTATCCAAACCTGGTCGACTACATATGTAGTAGCTTGATACAGGCAGATACCTTTTATTTTATTTTATTCAATTTTATTTTATTCAATTTTTTTAGAGGTTTGATAGAAGGAACTGTAACTGCTAAGGTCTTATCGTCCCAAAATAGAAGAGAGAAGGAAAACAGGATAGGATAAAATCCGCCCCCGGCGGGAATCGAACCCGCGGCCTAGCGCTTACAAGGCAGATGCACTACCTCTCAAGGTAAATAGGGTAGATTGGTAGCGGTAGGAACATGTTTGAAAGGTTTCTTAAAAGGTTGATCAGGAATGTGATGGAATAATTATTTATATTGACTTTTTGTTGAAAAATTTCATTGATCGAAAAAGGGCGTGTGTCCAACTTATTTCAAGCCTTAAAAAATAGGTATTAACAGAGGAATTTTCCAGATTTCAAAGTGAAAATTGATTCAAAACCGTTCTAAAAATAAAATTAAGTCACTTCAAATAAAGCTGAGCTTACAGTTTTTCCAAGAGAAGATCACAAAAACTTTAAAGCTGTTTTTCTCAAAACACAGATTTTCGACGTACGCCCTTTTTAAATCAATCCCCTCTATTACATAATTACCAAAGAGCTAGGTACCTACCTAATATTTAATGCTCCGATACCTACGAAATCGTGAAGAGGCTCTCAAATTCATCACCAGGGCTGTATTTAGGCAACCTGGGCCCCGGGGCCGACTTGAAAAATGGGGCTCAGGGGCCTTTTTGACTTTTTTTTACATTTTACAAAGAAGAATAAACTATTTTATTTTTATTTCATCATTGAATATCTTAGCTTATTTTTATCCTTTCAAGAAACAGTTTTAAAAAAGGCCTCTTGTCAATGTGGCTCTGTTTTGACTGTTATACTCACATCCTGGAATGTCCTGTACTATAGCCCCTGCTCGTACATCCCTCCTCCCCCAACCGAACCTGGGCGACGACCCCGATGCCATCGAATTCACTTACCTTAAGCGTATCGATGCATATAAATCAATATAATACCAACTCGGAACCAGGGCGAATGACCACGCCAGTGGCTAGCTGTTAAAGTCCTTAATAAAAAAGAAAAGGCCTCATTTATTTACAGCAGAAATATCAGAGGTCAGTTTTATCTTAGGAACTCCTAGTTAAGGGCCCTGGGCCGTCTTGAGGACCGCAAGTCTGGAACAAATGGGACCTCGACCCCTGGGAACGGCCCTGTGCACCACATTACAAAGAGCACTCAAATTCATCACAATACAAAGTAGGTATTAATGATTTTCGTTCCGTTATTAGCTTTCTGCGGTGAATGTAAGTAGATAGGTATCTACATTTACTGAATAAGTAGATAAATAGGTACTTATCTCCTCTTCTTATTCTACTTCTTCTTTTTCTTCATCTCCTCTTCCTCCTTCTCCTTCCTCTCCTTCCTTCCTCCGTACAGTTTACCAGGATTCTAATTCTCCCCCCTTTTCCCTCCCCTCCTACTTGTCTTTTATTCATTCTTCTTCTCCTCCTTTTCTTCTTCCTCTCCTTTATTATCTTCTTCCATACTGTCTACCAGGATTCTCCTTCTACCCCTCTTCCCTCTCCTCTTACTTGTCTTTATCCATTCTTCTTCTACTCCTTATCCTGTTTTCTTTCTCCTTCTCTTCTCCCCCTCCTTCTCTTTTGATCATCCTTCTTCCATATTGTCTTCAGGATTCTTCTTCTCCGCCTACTTCTCTTTTATCCATTCTTCTACTCCTCCCTCTCTTTCTTCTCCTCCTCCTTTATTATCTTCTTCCATACTGTCTATCAGGATTATCTTTTGTTTCGACATTCAAGTCAATCAATTTCATTTCCTTTCTCATCTTATTCAAATTCCTCATCAAAACAATTGAAATTGTAAGAAGCAAATATGAATAGGGTTGCTCAGAAAAGGTATACCTACAGGAAGTTTACAAGTTTTTTACTACTTTCAAGAACCTCAACTTGGGTAGCTATACATAAATGAAAGTAGTTTTCATAAAACTTAGAACTTAGGTCATAAGTTTTTTTTTTTTTAGTTAGGTAGATATGATTATTATTACTTCTCAATAATTAGGTAGATGAGGAGAGAAGGAAGACAGGATAGGAGAAATCCAGCCGTTCCGAGAACGAACCTTATCAGAGAAATGAAAACAAAATCTACATACCTATTTAGAATAATATTTAGATTATGAGTAACTGATTTAAAATAGGTAAGCAGGTAATAGTAATATTAATGTTAGTGCCTATGTCACATGAATATTCATGTCATTCTGTCCTACCTAGATGTACATAGGTAATGTCAAACTAACATAGATTTACATAGGTAATGTCAAGCTAACATAGATTTACTGCCACTCCCGACATCCGACATGCAGACATTAGCATAAGAAACAACTTACAGCCAAATCAAGTTGACATTACCCTTGACGAAAAGGAAACAAGAGAAGGAGGAGGAGAGAGAGAGAAGAACGAAAGAGGAGGAGGAGGAGGAGGAGGAGGATAAAGGGATGTAGGAGAAGGAAGAAGAAGAAAACGTAGAATAAGAGTATATAGGAGGAAGAGAAGAGGAAAGAAAAGAAAGAGATGAAAGAGGAGGAGGAAGCGAAGAAGGTGGAAGAGAAGGAGAAGAAAAAGAAGAAGAAGAAGGCGCTGGAGGAGGAGGAAAAGGAGGAGGATAAAGAGATGTAGGAGGAGGAAGAAGAAGAAGAAGAAAACGTAGAATAAGAGTAATATAGGAGGAGGAAGAGAGGAGGAAAGAAAAGAAAGAGATAGAAGAGGAGGAGAAGAAAAAGAAGAAGAAGGCGCCGGAAGAGGAGGGAGAGGTGGAGGAAGAGAAGATGAAGAATAAAAAATACGGTCGCGCTGCGCGCTCCCTATTAGCTGCATAGTTATCAAACTAAAAACTAAAAACATAAACGAAACTCAAAAAGCTAACATAGATTTACTGCCACTCCCGACATCCGACATGCAGACATTAGCATAAGAAACAACTTACAGCCAAATCAAGTTGACATTGCCCTTGACGAAAAGGAAACAAGAGAAGAAGGAGGAGAGAGAAGAACGAAGGAGAAGGAGGAGGAGGAGGAGGATAAAGAGATGTAGGAGGAGGAAGAAGAAGAAAACGTAGAATAAGAGTATAATAGGAGGAGGAAGAGAGGAGGAAAGAAAAGAAAGAGATGGAAGAGGAGGAGGAAGCGAAGAAGGTGGAAGAGAAGGAGAAAAAGAAGAAGAAGAAGAAGGCGCTGGAGGAGGAGGAAAAGGAGGAGGATAAAGAGATGTAGGAGGAGGAATAAGAAGAAGAAAGGCGCCGGAAGAGGAGGAGGAGGTGGAGGAAGAGAAGATGAAGAAGAAGAAGAAGAAGACGACGACGATGACGAAATAATGAAGAAAAAGAAGGAGACGGAGACGAAGGAGGAGGAAAAAAAGAAGAAGAGAAAGAAAGAGAAGAAGAAGAAGAAGAAGAAGAAGGAAAAGAAAAGTTGGTTCAACATTTCTGTTGTTCAGAGACTAGAGTGTGGAAAGTGTAGGTACCCATTCAATGTAAAGTTGGTCCATATATCAAGATATTGACAGCCTGACATGAACAACTATACTATACTATTTCCAACCAGCGAGGAAAGTTTTTAAAATTTATTACTATGTAGTAGTATGTAGTCATGTTACTTTGAAATCATTGCTCATTGCTGCTTTTGAAAAAGATGAGTGTTTCATCGCTGTTCTTATTTGGTATCTATCTAACAATGTAACTCCTTTATTAGACTCGTGTGGTCTGTGTCGTAATCGTAAATATTTGTTGTCAAAACCAAATGTCAGCAGAAAGCAATGACCCTTGGGCTGATTTTGGGGTTTAGCAACTCGGGATTGAGATGAAACGAGGATTTTCCTATACCTACTTCATAGCCAGGTCAACCTCGGATTGAACATAATCCTGAGACAATCCACGATGGTAAAACTCGACCCGAGAGGCCGACGAACAACGGTCTACTGAACCACAAGGTTCTATTATTTCGTCCCAGATCTTTCTTTTTCTGAATAAGTTCTACTGAACCACAAGGTTCTATTATTTCGCCCCTGGTCTCTTAAGTTCCATGATGAAGTAGTTTATGTAGTCCGTGCTGTCCGTGCTGTAAGTAAGCTGTAGTTCTATTTTCAGATTATACTCATGCAGGAACTTTGCTGATATCCCGTAGGTTATACCTACATCAGTCTATGTCAGTGAGTCCCAAACCGGGGTCCCGTAGGGTTATTCCAAGAATTCTATTACACACTGAAAAGAAAAAAGAAGTCGGCCGCGGATGTGATTCCCCCCCGAGGCGAACTTTATCCTAAAAAGAGAAGGTTCGTTCTCGGAACGGCTGGCTTTCTCCTATCCTGTCCTAACCTCTTCGGGACGATAAGACCTCAGTTGCTGCAGTTTCCTCTATCAAACTGCTTTAAAAAAGTAAATTGCAATAATTTCTCATTACTTTGGTAATAGAAATTAGGAAAAACTACATAAATTAAATGACAAATTTTTGTGTAGTTATGTAGGTAAATGTTGGGGTTCTTTAGAACAGTTTTTACGGGTGTCACCAAAATGTTAAAAAAAAAGAGGTGCCGCAAGACCAAGTTTAGGAACCCCTAGATCTCCCCAAGTTTAAATAATAAGTTTGTTCTGCTTTATTTGAACACGCTAGAGAATAGACTTTAGTTCCGACAGATTACATGACAGACATGGCGTTAGACTACTTGCGATCCTCATGTTCAGAAACTGTCTAGAAAAAGAAGGTAGAAAAAAAGGCTAGGTTTGGATTTCACAAGGTCAGAAGGCATTTTATTGATTAACTAGCCGAAATCCTTAAGGCATGGCCGTTCTTGTAGGAAATAATTTCATTGAATTCGGATCACTTTTATTTTTTATTTGTATTTATAAAAAATAAAAGTTATCCGATTTCAATGAAATTATTTCCTACAAGAACGGCCATATAACTTTAATTTTTACTCTATAAACCTCATGTCACTCATCCAATTAGTGGTCTCGCTCGGCGTATAGTTTAACAAAAACGAACCGGAAAATAGCCTATAACCTTCACGGGAGTGCAAGCAATAAGTTGACAAAGTTTCATAGCAATCGGATGAGCGGTTTGGCCAGGCATGAAGTTCGAACACGAACGAACAAGCAAACAAATATTCATTTTTATATATTAGATTTATTTATTTATTGAAGAGTTTTGATAGAAGGAACTGTAACTGCTCAGGTCTTATCATCACGAAAGAGAGAATGAGGACAGGATAGGAGAAAGCCAGCCGTTCCGAGAACGAACCTTATCTGTTGACATTGAAGAATACGAGAAGATTGAGGTGAAAAGGTAGGCAAAAGTCAAGTCATAAAATCAATCGAGATATACTACTACACTATACCCTTTAGGTAGGCACCTAACTCATGATTAAAATTCATTTTTAATCATCATTAAAACCAATGATTGAATTTTAATCTTGCTACCCAAGATTAAAACTCCTTTTTCTCTCTCAAATAAATGAGAATAAAATTTCATGGCCCGGCTAGGATTGAACCCGCGCCCTCCTATTTGCCAAGCGAGCGTCTTAACCACCGAAATAGGAGGAGGTACCTAGGAATGGAAAAATGGAGTTAAAAACGTAAGCCCCTTCCTTTACCCCTCTAGGTATACCTAAAGTACTTTATAAATTATTAATTTCCTCTTTAAAAAAAAAGGAAGATTGGAAGGGGGACATTATGTTTTTTCTTCTTCCTTTTTACTTTCTATTACCTTATGTAGTTCCCCCCTTTTCTTTTTTTTTTTTTTTTTTTTTGTCCTTTTTCACTCACAAAAGTTGTTTTATTTTCAGACAGATGTTCAGTTGGATGAGAGGGAGAGAGAGAAAGAGAGAGAGAGAAAGAGAGAGAGAGAGAGAGTGAGAGAAAGAGTAGGAGTACACGAGGAACTTCAAGCGTTATGTTGTTACAATAATAAGTATCTAGATTTATGTAATATTATTGTTCAGATGGCCACCCATCCGGATATCAACCATACCCAACGTTGCTTAACTTCAGTGATCCATATTGGACTGGTACATTTAACGTGTCATCACACCGTTGCGTTGGCTTACCTTCTATATTTGAACATCCCGAAATTGAAGAGATAAGGAGGACAGGGTAGGAGAAAGCCAGCTGTTCCGAGAACGAACCTTATCTGTTTGGAATGAAGCTTGCCCCGGGCGGAAATCGTTCGCGCGACCTAGCGCTTTCATCGTACTTGCCTACTCTTATTTTACACTTCTTGTGTAGGTTCGGGGGCAAAAAAAAAAAAAAAAAAAACATCTCGACAATGATTTGTAGATCGATGCCATTCTGTACACCTTCTTGGCTTTGCCAAGCAGGTACCTACATAGGTAGGTGATTGTAACAATTTTTGTAAAAATCGGACTGTTCATTATCCCTTCAGGATAAAATCCGCCCCGGCTGTCAATTAAAATCGCGTCCTAGCACTTACAAGGCAGACTTAAGCTACCTAGTCTCTTGCCAATGGGTTGACAGAAAGTCGACTATTTGAGGTAAAAGAAAGTCGTGTAAAGTTCACACCAGATATTTTTCTTTCTTTTTTCATTTTAAAGAAACCCTCCGTCCGCTTTCTTCTATTTTCTGCTTTCTTCCTCTCCGTTTACATTTTTTAACGCTTTTTTTTAACGGATCTTTCGTTGTTTTTTCTACGATTTCTTCTTCTCGTTCCTCACTCTTCTTCTTCTTCATCCTCCTCATCTCCTTCTTCTTCCTTCCTTCTTTTATCTTACTCTTCTTCTTCCTCTTCTTCGTCTTTTATTCTCAAGCAAGTACTTTAAAATAGAGAGGTGGCAGAACGAATACGAAAAAGAAGAGGAAGAATAAACAAAGGAGGAAGAAAGAGAGGAGAGTAAATACAGACAAACAGAAGGTTGGATGGAACAAAAGCGGTTCAGTGACCTGTGGAAATCGAAAAAAAGGCTTAGCCCGATCGAGCCTGAAATCTCAAGATATAAGAGAGAATGACCTTAATCTCCAAATTTCATGGATCAAAATCGGACGAACAATTCGAGAGCTATGGAGAAATGAACAGACAGATAACCAAATGAAAAACAGACAAACAAGCAAACAGCTAGACAGAACACAGAAATACCTAAAGAGCTAGACAAAAAAAAAAAAAAAAAAAAAAAAAAAAAAAAAAAAAAAAAAAAAAAAAAAAAACAAACAAACAAAATTATCTAGATGGTTTTAGTTTTAAGTTCGTAAGTCGAACAAGAAAAAATACAAAAATCACAGAAAAAAAGTGCGAACCTTTGCCCCACTTTACCCTACATACGAGTATCATTCAATAACTACCTCTTTTTTTTTTTTTTTTTTTTTTTTTTTTTTTTTTTTTTTTTTTGTACCACGAGGAGGTATTTTTGGAATTTTGGCGAGGGGATTAGGAAATTTTCCGCCCGTGTTATTCGTTAGATTTTCGAAAATTCCTATTTTTGTAACATCAAATATTTACGGTAGGTAACCTTTTTTTCTCCTTTTTCTCTCCATTTTTACCTACCTACTTTGTTCTTTTTTTGGGGTACTTATTTGAATTCCCCCGTGTCGGTAAACATGATAATACCAGAGGATAACAAATATGTGTGTTTACCAGGGGATAACAAATATGTGTGTTACCTACACAAAAAAAAACCCCTCTAACCTACACACAAATCTCTGTTTTCACCTCTGTAAATAGGATACCTACGCATTTCATGTATCAAATTGTGAATTCATATTTGAATTCATGCATGTGTGACTTCATTTCATTATTTGGAATGAAATGAAGATACCTACCTAGGAAGAGGAGGATACTTACTTACTTACTTACTTACTAACTTTACTTTCCGTGTCCTCTTCTTTCTCATCAAATCTTTCTTCCCCACAGAAGTTTGAGACGTAAATTGCCGCTAGGTATTTCCCTAGGTATTAGAGGAAGATAAAAACAAGGAGGAGGAAAAAGAGGATTACGAAGAAAGAGAAGGAGGAAGAGTGGACAAGGGAGTTAAAGAGATCGAAAAGACGAAGAAGAAGAAGAAGAAGAAGAAGAAGAAGAAGAAGAAGAAGAAGAAGGAAGAACGGGCGAATCCGGAAATGAGGACCCTTGAAAAAATCGGGGGAATTTACATACAGCCGGAAGAACCCACTCAAATGTACTGGGTAGCAGCTATCAGGGGGGGGTCGCGAAAGTCGCGATTTAAAAACGAGAGTGTTTCATAAATATCAATTTAAGGGTTAACGGTTGCTAGGGAGTTTCAAATATCGATACTTGTTGCTATAGGCAAATATTGATTTCTTGTCTAGGAAATGAGGTAAACAAACTTGGAGTTTTTTTTTCAGTGTAGAAAAATTAGTATAGAAGATTTGTCTAGAGAAGTTTTGCCACGGATAAGGAGTAAGTATAAACAGGATAAGGAGTAAGTACCTATAAACAGGACTTGTGTAATCAGGAAACATGGATAAACCTGGCTGACTTATTCGTACCTTCTCTCTTCGCTTTCGGTACTACATAGGTATAAGACATAGGCAGTTACAGTTCCCTATCAAACCTCTAACGGTGAGTTTACACATATGTAGATAATCGATGGCGGTTGATCTTCCGTTGAAGAGAGGGAAAAAAAGCCTGATGAGGCAAATGTCTAGCTTGAACCTTTATGAAGGTAGAAGCGTTTTATAAAAAAACTTTTCAAAACTGCAGCACCATCTTCATGTAATTTTCTCCTCTCAGGGGCGGATCCCCGCGGGAGACATTCCATACCTACTTAATATGAGGAGTAATATTGCTTTATTAGGCATCTACAACGGAGAACCGACCATCGAGCCTCGCCTAGTACCGACCCAAGAGAAAATAAACAAACCATGCTAATGATTAGAAGTGTCCTCAATGGAGCCTTGACCATAGTACTGACCCTCGCAGAAAATCAAGAAATTGAGCTGAGTATTTTTTCTGCGATGGTCTCGGCGAGGGTTGATGGTCTGTGGTCGCTGTTGTGGCCGCGCACATAAGAACCCTGTGGGGGTTTGGGTAAGGGTAGGGGGGGGGCGTGAAAAAATGAGAATATGCCCAAAGGGGGCGCCATGCAAAAAAGTTTGAGAACCACTGCTCTAGAATCTCTTACCTAACTGATCCACTGTACTGAGAGTGTTTACCTACCCCTATTGTCTTTTAGCTTACTACTATTCTTACTTTTAATTTACTTACTTACTTGTTCTTACCAGAACTCTTTTGTTATACTTAATCGTAGGTTCAAACTTTGGGATAAACTTTTGATAATAAATTGAGGACCTTCTATTAAAAAGGGCCTCACCATACTTCGACCTTTTTTTTTGGTAAAAAAAACTGTAAATTTAGAACTGTTTTTTTCTCCACCTCCCCTCCCTCCTCCCCTTCCTCTATCCCCCCCCCCTTCCTTGCCACCCCTACTCCACTCAAATAAACTAGGTAGGTACCAATGGAGGAGTTGCAATTGGGAAAATATCATTAATAAAAGGTTGATTCCTATGTAAAAAGTTTGGAAAAATTCAAATCTGAGGTCAAAACTCCGAAATGGTAACTTTAAAAGGTCGAAAATTCAATTTTTAAATGCCGTTCCAATAAAAAAGTTCAAAGAGTTGTGACGTCAGATTTCACGTCAAAAGGCGCAGAAACGCTTGTGCACAAACCAAACGAAGCGGGAGTCATGAATTATGACGTCATGGCCTACGGGAGCGTATGCCGTGACGTCAAACTTCACGATTTACCGGTATTTTTATCAATTTATCTCGGGATCTAGAAGTCGTAGAAGAAAAAGAAAAATTCCGTTGGTCCTCATTTTTCCTGCTCTATGACTTTGATACTTCACCCACACGTAAGCGCAACTGTTCTACTGTTCTATTTCTACCCAATAATACAGACTGTCCCCTGTAATATCTCCCCTCTCTTCCTCCTTACTTTCCCCTCTACTATCTTCCCCTCCCTACCCCACGCAAATAACACAGACTGAGACTGTCCCCTGTACTGAGGTTTAATTCATTACGAATCATCAGTCGTGGAGTTGCAAGTTTGAAATCGACGATTTTGAACGCACTAGTTTTTTTTTTTTATTTTTAGGGTATTATTTGACAAACAGCTAGATATCTACCTACTGTTTAACACGTAAAGGTAGGTACATTTAACAAGAGTGTTCCAAAATAGAGGTACCTGACTTAGATACAAATGGCATGTACAGCTCTGCGGTAGAACGTTGGCCTTGGATTCCGGAAGGCTTGGCTTCGAGTATCAGTATACCGAGATGAAAATTTAGTAGCGTGCTTCCGAGGCAGACATTTTGTTATATTAATAAGTTTCAAGATTTTGATGCATTTTTTTTTTTTTTTTTTTTTTTTTGGGGAGGGAATTTTTTTTTTATAAAAATTTTTAAAAATTTTTTGGTTTTTTTTTTTTTTTTTTTTTTTTTTTTTCATAAATCAATTTTTATTTATTTTTCAACATTTACAATTCCTCTCTCTATTGCACATTTTACTCCTTGTCTAAACTGTAGACATAGTTGTTTAGTTGTCTACAATTGTGGCAACTAAGGAGGGGTTCAGTTTTTATAGTTTTTTTTTTAAATAAATTAAATTGTATATTCAATTAATAATTATTTAATAAATGATTGGTAAAACTATCTCTTACCCTCATAAACCGTCAGACCTTTAATAATCTTCTTAATATACCATTTGAATTTTGAATGCAAATTGCATGCAAGTCGAACGCCCCACTTACATGTCCACTTCGCCCAGGGTGTATTTTTTTCCGCCCCTCTACAGAAGCGGCCCTACGGCACTGGTGCGGCCCTTATTTAGGACAAAGGAGAGAGACGGTTCAATTTGCCGCCTGACTAGATTCGTGTTTCCCGGAACAAATCTCCGCCTCTTCCTTTTTCGTCTCGAACTTGTCCTTAATCTGCTTTACCAATGCATGCTGTAAGGGGAGAAGAAAAGGGGAAGGGGAAGAAGGAGGAGGAGGAGAAGGAGGAAGAGGAGAAAAAGGAGGAGGAAGAGAAGGAAAAGAAGGAGGAGAAGAAGGAGAAGGAGGAGAGAAAAGAAAGAGAAAGGAGAAGAAGGGAGATTAGAGAGAGACCGTAAGAGTTGAGGAGGGAGAAAGGGAGAGGGGAGATTAGAGAGAGGTTAAGAAGAAGAAGAAGAAGAAGAAGAAGAAGAAGAAGAGATTGGAGGTGAGAAGGGAGAGGGGGAGAGAGACACCGTAGGAGGAAAGAAGGATGGAGAAGGAGGAGAAGAAGAAGGAGAGATTGGAGGTGAGAAGGGAAAGGGGGAGAGAGACACTGTAGGAGGGATGAAGGGGGGGAGGAAGGAGGAGGAAAGATTGGAGGAAGCAAAAAGAAATAAACAGGAGGATGAAGGAAAATGGAAGAGGGGAAAGTCAGCCGGAAATGAGCCTTATCTGTTGATAAAATCTGCCCCGGGGGGGAATCGAACCCGCAGAAGCGCTACCTTCCAAAGTAACTAGGCTGGTGACTCAGTCTTTAGTTCTAACTCAGCTGTAATAATATGCTCATGGGGTTTACCAACTTGAGATTGAGATGAAACAAAAATTTCAATATACATTATGTACCTACTTTAGCCAGTACTTAATAGCCATTATGTACTTAATAGCCAGTTCTTAATAGCCATTATGTACTTAATAGCCATTATGTACTTGATACCCAGGTCAACCTCGGATTGAGCTCAATCCTGAGAGACAATCCACGGTGGTAAAACTCGACCTAAAAGTACTTCTCTCTTTCTCTCACTCCCTCTCTCTCTCCCTCATTCTCTCTCTCTCTTTCGGTCTCTTTTCACCTCTATCTTATTATTCACACTCTCTTTCTCTCTCACTTTACATCCAAACACTCTCTATATTTTCTAAATTCTAATACACCCTCTCTCTCTCTCTCTCTCTCTCTCTCTCTCTTATTACCATGGTTTTGTATTTTGCTTGTTGAGAAATGTATGTTGTTTGTAGCCCAAATTGACCACTTTATCTTACCACTTCAATCTATCCCTCCTTCTCTCTCTCTCTCTCTCTCTCTCTCTCTCTCTTTGACTGTGATACCACAAGGTAACTCTTTCTCTTTCTCGCACACATAAAATAACTCGTTCTCTCTCTCTCTCTCTCTCTCTCTCTCTGTCTCTCTCTCTCTCTCTCTCTCTCCGTTCTCTCTCTCTGGTTGAAATTGCAAACACAAAATGCACTCTAAGTGCTTTCCATCTCTGTCACGCACTCTCTCTATCTCTCTCCTTCTCTCTCCCTCTCTCTCTTCCTCTTCCTCTCTCTCTCTTCCTCTTCCTTCCTCTCTCTCTTCCTCTTCCTCTCTCTCTCTCCCTCTCTTTCTCTCTGAAAAGAAGAAGAAGGGAGAAGAAAAAGAAGGAGAAGAAGAACAAGAAGACGAGAGAAGGAGAAAAAGAAGAAGAAATATGAAGAACAACAAAAGAAACTTTGCAATATTTTCTCGCCATCAAAATTATAAAGACATACTTAAGATGACTTAATCCGTACTTTAAGCTCTAGATCAGAGGTTCTCAAACTGGGGGGGCGTGGAGACAAATCAGGGGGGGGGCGAAAGCTTTTTAAAAAAATTATAAAAAAATTCAAATTTATACCAAAATTACCTACCAGGTACTTAGTCTCCAACTCTAGTATCTTGAGATACGTGCTTATACTCCCTGGTATATGCCTCGTTTGAATGTCAGTTTTTCAGATTGCACATTATTACTTCCTGACTGATTATCTTCTTTCTCAAAAGAATTCCCATGTGTATTTATGAATAACCTTGTTGACCAACGATTTGGGAAGCGTATATGTTACTCCTTCGGTAAAATATTTCGGCAGCCTATCAGGAGTTCGTAAACATTCTTGAAATTGAGTAGCAAGAACTGGATGTACGTTCGTAAAATACTTGAACCAATAGTTCTGAATTTTATCTGGTCCTGGACTTTTCCAATTCTGAATATAACGAACTGCACGTTGAACATCAGATAGAGTAATGATCGTGTTGAGCATGGGTGTTATGTTTTGAAATCTATTGGTTTCCTCTCTTATCCATGTTGCATTCTGATTATGTTGCTGCTCGATTCCCCAAATATTGTTCCAGTAGTTGAACACATCTCCTTCATTAGGGGCAGAAGTCTGTGTTGACGGTTGTTGTGGTTCAGACAGAGACCGGTAAAACTTTTTCTGATTTGAATTGAACATTTTGTTTTGATGGTATCTTTGGGTTCGCTTGTTGTACTTGCGAATACGAAATCCAAGTGCTTTCACTTTCTGTTGTAGCTCTTCCAAATATATTCTTAGCTTCTGTAAATAATCGGGTTTCCATGATTTGATTCGTGCATAGCTAGAGATATTTCTAACTTTGGTTTTGACTTTTTCAGATACATTACAGTTGTTTGCAAAATAATGAGTCAGGACACCGATATGTTTTCTCATTGCATCTATCTTCCTCTCGAGTCTCAATTTCCAAGGTGGAATAGAATTTCTACGATTGCATCTTGTGTTCGGTCCATTCTCGATAGAAATGTTCAAGAGGAAACAAACAGTAAGAGCAGCAAAGTAGACGAAGCCATGAGTTTGATGTATATTTCCACTAGATGCAAATGTATTTTTGAGAGCATCATTCACATCATTCACCATATTGTAACATTTGGAATTGTATGGGATCTTGGGAATCATTGGCCTTTGATCAGGTGGCATAGTCTCATACGGAACATGCTCCTGAGGTTTGTCGTTTTTGAAACACCCTGGATAGATTGGGGATTTATTGATTGAAAGGCAATGTTTCATTCCTGTATGTATTGGGGGGTTTTTTGGATGAAAGGTTCACGAGAACAAAAGCTGTTGAATGCATCGGAATGGAAATCTAATGGGAGTTCAAGCGAATGGTGACAAAGCCTGTGTGTCCTCCAGGTATGAATAAACTATATTACAGACTAGTTGCGATCAAAACGACCGGATTGTTGATTGAAAAGTAAAAACTAACTATGGGAGTTCAAGCAAAAAACGCATATTGTAGATATAGACTATAGTTGCGTTTAAAACGACTTTTGCGTACCTACCACCTGATTACGAATAGTTTTAAAAAGGGTACACAAACTTCCAAACTTGGATAATTGCCAAGACTAGACTGAATAGGTACCTCTATATATAACACAAATGTCTTGTGTTCACACATAGTCGACGCCGTCAATCGACTTGATCTATGTCGACTGAAACCGTACGCCACCTTGACAATATATGTAGCTCGATATGTGGACACAGCTAAACGATTTTACAAAAAAGGAGAAAAAAGTCAGAACACAAAGTGTAGGTCAGCTCCCATGGCGTAGTGGTTACTGCGCTCGCCTTGCACACGGGAGACCCGGGTTCGATTCCCGGCGGGGTCAAGAAATTTGTATCATGCAAATGATTGATTCCGTGACTGGCTGTTGCGGGCCACTCAGCCTCGTGAGATCGAATGAGTAGCTATGACAATATAAAATGCGCATAGCGACCGGTGCCAGCATGGTAGGTAACATTGAGATTTTAGGATTATGGAGACTATTGGAAAATCCTACAATGCTGCAGTGAGCCAAAGTTTTGATATAATAACACAAAAGAAAACTACATTTTACAAATAAAGTGTAGAACATACAGAAAAAAGATAATTTTCAAGTAAGTCATGAAATTTGTTTGGGCTTTCACCCTTATTACATTTCATTTGATATTCTCCATACAAAATAGTTACCTTACAAAATATTCACCATACAAAATAGTTACCTTGCCCTCAGCGCCATGTTATTTATCAACCTCAATGCTTCTATTGTTAGATTTCCCTTTACAATACGTGTGTCGTCGTTCATGGAACGAAATCACCTAATAATTTTGGAGTAGGTCACTTGTTTTTCCTCCTCCTCCTCCTCCTCCTCCTCTTCCATTAGGAGGGAACACACGTCCATCAATACAAGACCTTTTCTTAGAGGTTTGGTGGAGGGAACTGTAACAGCCAAGGTATAATCGTCCCAAAAGTGAAAAAAAGAGCAAAACAAAATAGAACAAAGTCAGCTGTTCCGAGAACGAACCTTATCGAACCGAGGAGGTAGGATAAAGCTGTAAGCACTAGGTCGAACCCCGCCCGGGGCGAAATTTATCCTAAAAAAATAAGGTTCGTTCTCGGAACGTCTGGCTTTCTGCTATCCTGTCTTCCTTCTCTCTTCGATTTCGGGACGATAAAACCTAAATAGTTACAGTTCCCTCCATTAAACGTTTTTTTATACTCATTGTAAAATAAACAGTCATGATGAAAATGTTCTTTTCGTTTTCAGCCTTTGTAGGCGATTTTGTTCTTCGAGCGCCGAAATATTGTGTGATGGAGCTTACACTAATCTTTCCTGCTGATGTATGGACGGCTTATCTCGTAAATAATTATGCACACAACCTACAGGACATCAGCATTAAACATGGTTTTCATTATTGAACAAACGAATCGAATTGCGAGTATTAAACTCGACGACTTTCGCATAATTTAGGGAGCCTGTCTGTTTGATCTGCCAAAGCTCTCGAACTATGACAGTGATGAAATTTGAAAAGAAAGTAACCTTCGTGGACGAGTGGGTATCACACTAGGCTTGCACCCCGGAGGCCACAGGTTCGATTCCCGGCGGTGTCGAAGTTTTTTTCGTGTCTGTGCTTTGAGTTTGGACTGCGCTCCGCTACTTTGATTGAATTGTCTGCTACCAACTACAAATTGACTAAATGCATGCTTTTGATAGAAAGTGTCATTAAAATGTCCAACATATGAAAAGTTTGAGAACCACTGTTAGCAGCTATAAAGAGAGAGGGAGAGAGATTGGAGTGGTAAGATAAAGTGGTCAATTTGGCAACCTACAAACAACATACATTTCTCAACAAGCAAAATACAAAACCATGGTAATAAGAGAGAGAGAGAGAGAGAGAGAGAGAGAGAGAGAGAGAGAGAGGAGGAAGAGAGAGATGTCCATTTGTTTACCCGAAATAATATTATTCTGTATTTCTGTATTCTGAAACGGAAGGAAAAGAGGCATCTCCACTAATTATTAGTGTTTAGCACATTGCATACCTAAATAGATACACGGCATTCATACAAATTTACATTTTCCAAAGTTCGAACTTTGTTTTACAGTGTTTGTTACATAGCTGTAGATGCCTAGGTAGTTGGAATTTATAATTATCCATAATTATATGTACCTACCTATTAGGTACTACATAATTATTGAATACCATTAGCCGAAATCCGTCGCTTCGCTTCGGATTTCTGCTAGTAAATCCTTAAGGCATGGCCGTTCATGTCACTCATTCATTTAGTGGTCTTGCTCGGCGTAGCTTAACCCGTGAGTACACGCGTTAAAAATCCGAACGTCAGTACACGCGTGTAGAGAAAAAATCTCACACCTGGTTTTGCTTTCTATTTCGTTCTGTTTGAAGAATCATGTAATATTTTTAAGATAGATTGAGTTGGTTTATGAATTCAAACTATATTTAAAGTAATTTCAGCAACCTTTTTTTAAAACAGTTGCAGTTCGAACCCCTGGTTTGACATTTTTTTAATTTTCTTAAGCCCTAAGCAAAATAATGTACACGAATCGAATAAAGAGGGGATGATAATTGGGTATTTATTTACGTTTTTCAGTCATAAAGAAATCAGAAAATATAACACTTCTGAATTTGAAACAAACCGTTGAGCGGATTCGAACGGCCGACCTCTAGAACAGAAGTCCGACCTCTAGAAATATTACCAATGAGGTCGAAAATTAAATATGATATAATTTTGTTTAAATTAATTTTTATTATTAATATAATTAATTATTAAAAGTAATTATCTCATTAAATTAAACTAAACAGTTTGTAACAGAACCAATAGAAGAGAAAAACTTTTTTTAAAAACGAGAAAAAAAAGTTACGTCAGTACACGCGTGATGAAAAAAAAATCTCACATTCAGTTGCCGCTTCGAACTTTCCGCCACGTCACGGGCAACTGGAATTGAAAATAGGTCAATGGACTGTGGGTACATCTAGATAACCATATAATTAACAGCTACCCTAGGTCCCGACAGGTTAGGGCCAATATTGAACAAGTTCTACCGTTTTTTGCCCGAGGCGTGTGATGCATTTTTTCCCTATGTGCGTGTATCACGGGTTAACAAAAACGGAACCGGAAAAGGCCTATAACCTTCACGGGCGAGTTTTGCAAGAATAAAGTGACAAAGTTTGATAGCAATCGGATGAGCTGTGTTGGCCAGGCATAAAGTTCGAACAAACACAACACACACCACATTCATTTATATATATATTATGATTATTAGTAAAGGAATTTCCCCTATTCTTCTCTTTCTCTGTTTCCGTCTTCTTCTTCTCTTCTTTCTTCTTTTTTTCCCCTTTCCACTCCTCTTCATTACCTTGTTCCCCCTCAATCCTTTCTACTTACTCCTCTTTCTTTCTTTTCTCTCTCTTCTCACTTCTTCTCTTTTTCTTCTCCTACTTTTTCTGCGTTGCGGTATGTGAAAGTTGAAATGAAACTGTCACTCTTTTACATGAGGCATTATAATCCCCTCCTCTCTCTCCCTCTTTACATGAGGTTATTCCCCTCCTCTCTCTCCCTCCCCTTCTCTCCTTCCCCCTTTCCCCCCTCCCACCATCCGCCATGTTGAAATAACATACGAGATGTCACCCAGAGGGGAGGGGTTGGGAGGGAGAGATTAATGAACTTCTATTCACCTCCTTCTTCTTCTCCTCTTTCTCCTCCTTCCCCTTCTTCCTTCCTCCCCTCTTTTACTCCTTGCTCCCTCTATTTCCTCCTTCCATCCTTCTTTCCTTTCCTTCCTTCACATTGCTCACTGCTTCTGTTTTGCCTCTTATTCTTCCTCCTTTATCTCCTTCCTTCCTCTATCCTTTTTTTCCCATACCCCTCTCTTCTTTATTCTTTCAATTCTCTTTTCCTCATTTCTCCTCTCTTTCTTTCTTCCTGCCTCTCTGCCTTATTCTCCTCTTCTTTTCTGTTCTCTCTCTCTCTCTCTCTATCTCTCTCTTTCGCCTTCCTTTGATCTCTTTTTCCTCTTTTTCGCAGGAGAGGAAACATCGCTATGTTTCTACGTTTTCAGTCGTTTTGACTGCTCTTTTCTGAATGGACAAGATTTGACGATCGAGCTGTACACAGAAAGTAAAGTAAGTAAGTATGTAGTCATAATATATTCCGAGAATTTCGTCCCGCTTATTATGCGACGCATAATCTGTGCAGGTACCTATAGTCCAATTTGTTAAAGAAGTCAGTCTGATATGAAATGTATACCCTTGTTTGATATTGGTTGAACGTCAGAGTACTATAAACTGTTGAGGTTTTTAGTGAATTTCTCTATTCTGTTTTACTTATCTGTATTCTACTCTCTCTCTCTCTCTCTCTCTCTCTCTCTCTCTCTCTCTCTCTCTCTCTCTCTCTCTCTCTCTATCTCTCTCTCTCTATCTCTCTATCTTCTCTCTCTCTCTCTCTCTCTCTCTCTCTCTCTCTCTCTCTCTCTCTCTATCTCTCTCTCTCTATCTCTTTATTTTACTACCTCTTTCCCTCTCTCTTTATTTTTCTATCTCTTTGGATCTTTTACTCTCTTTCTCTCTCTTTTTATCCCTTGTGGCTGCATACTTAATAAACTTATCCAAACATCCCCCTCTCTCTCTACTTTTCTATCTCTCTCTCTCTCTCTCTTATTTCCTTTTTCGTTAGGTAGGTACGTTTCATTTTCTTTCTCTCTCTCTCTCTCTCTCTCTCTCTCTCTCTCTCTCTCTCTCTCTCTCTCTCTCTCTCTCCTTTTCTATCTCTCTCTTATTTCCTCTTTCGTTAGGTACGTTTCATTTTCTCTCTCTCTCTCTCCTTTTCTATCTCTCTCTTATTACCTCTTTCGTTAGGTACGTTTCATTTTCTCTCTCTCTCTCTCTTTCTCCCATTGCTTTACAGAAATTGACATTTACAGATTACAGTGTTGTACCTGAAGAAAACAAGTTAGTAGAGAGAGAGAGAAAGGGAGGGAGAGAGAGAACATTTTCTGTTATGTTATAATGTTATACATGTAGCCTTTAGGCACAGACAAGAGAGAAAGAGATATGCATCAAAGAGAGAGAGAGAGAGATGTTAGTCTTGTTCAGGGTTGTACCTGAAGAAAACAAGTTAGTAGAGAGAGAGAGAAAGGGAGGGAGAGAGAGAACATTTTCTGTTATGTTATAATGTTATACATTTAGCCTTTAGGCACAGACAAGAGAGAAAGAGATATGCATCAAAGAGAGAGAGAGAGAGATGTTAGTCTTGTTCAGGTTGGTTAGGGCCAATATTGAACAAGTTCTACCGTTTTTGCCGAGCGTGTGAGATTTTTTCCCTATGTGCGTGTACTCACGGGTTAACAAAAACGAACCGGAAAAGCCTATAACCTTCACGGGAGTGCAAGCAATAAGTTGACAAAGTTTGATAGCAATCGGATGAGCGGTTTGGCCAGGCATAAAGTTCGAACAAACAAACACACACACATTCATTTTTATATATTAGATTATTAGTAAAGGAATTTCCCCTATTCTTCTCTTTCTCTGTTCCTCTTCTTCTTCTCTTTCCTTTTCTTCTTTTTTTCCCCTTTCCACCTCCTCTTCATTACCCTTTTCCCCCTCAATCCTTCTCCTCCACTTACTCCTCTCTTCTTCTTTTCTCCTCCTCTTCTCCTTCTTCGTCTTTTTCTTCCTCCTACTTTTTCTCGTTGCGGTATGTAAAGTTGAAATGAAACTGTCACTCTTTACATGAGGCATTATAATCCCCTCCTCTCTCTCCCTCCCTAATTCTCTCCCTCCCCTTCTCTCCTTCCCCCTTCCCCCCCCCCCCCCACCACCCCCCCTTTTTCAAAAACACCCTCCCCTTCACTCCTCCCCCCTTCCCCCCCCCCCTCCCACCATCCGCCATGTTGAAATAACATACGAGATGTCACCCAGAGGGGAGGGGTTGGGAGGGAGAGATTAATGAACTTCTATTCACCTCCTTCTTCTTCTCCTCTTTCTCCTCCTTCCCCTTCTTCCTTCCTCCCCTCTTTTACTCCTTGCTCCCTCTATTTCCTCCTTCCATCCTTCTTTCCTTTCCTTCCTTCACATTGCTCACTGCTTCTGTTTTGCCTCTTATTCTTCCTCCTTTATCTCCTTCCTTCCTCTATCCTTTTTTTCCCATACCCCTCTCTTCTTTATTCTTTCAATTCTCTTTTCCTCATTTCTCCTCTCTTTCTTTCTTCCTGCCTCTCTGCCTTATTCTCCTCTTCTTTTCTGTTCCTTCTTCTTCTTCTTCTTCTTCTTCTTCTTCTTCTTCTTCTTCTTCTTCTTCTTCTTCTCCTCCTCCTCCTCCTTCTTCTTCTTTTTCTTCTTCTTCGTCCCCTTCTTTTTGAATAAATCTTCCCCTAATTTTTTCTTTCTCATACATAGGTAATTTAAACAATTTGAGTGTAGGTACTTTACTACTTAAGTACTTACTCCATGCGATTTCAGCATAAATCTTTTGGCTTAGGTACCAGAAAGTTGAGGTAACCTCAGCGGTGTAGTGGACTTGGAATCTGGAGGTTGATGGTTCGAGTCCAAGTCGAATGTTTGAACCAACCAACTCGAGTTAGTTGTAATAGATATACCTATGGTCCCTATGGATTACCTGAAACAGAAAGGAAGATACATAGCGACCGGTGCCAGCATGGTAGGTAAACATTGGATTTTAGGATTATTGAGATATTGGGAAAATCCTACAATGCTGCAGTGAGCCAAAGTTTTGATATAATAACACAAAGAAACTACATTTTACAAATAAAGTGTAGAACATACAGAAAAGATAATTTTCAAAGTAAGTCATGAAATTTGTTTGGTTTCACCCTTATTACATTTCATTTGATATTCTCCATACAAAATAGTTACCTTACAAAATATTCACCATACAAAATAGTTACCTTGCCCTCAGCGCCATGTTATTTATCAACCTCAATGCTTCTATTGTTAGATTTCCCTTTACAATACGTGTGTCGTCGTTCATGGAACGAAATCACCTAATAATTTTGGAGTAGGTCACTTGTTTTTCCTCCTCCTCCTCCTCCTCCTCCTCTTCCATTAGGAGGGAACACACGTCCATCAATACAAGACCTTTTCTTAGAGGTTTGGTGGAGGGAACTGTAACAGCCAAGGTATAATCGTCCCAAAAGTGAAAAAAAGAGCAAAACAAAATAGAACAAAGTCAGCTGTTCCGAGAACGAACCTTATCGAACCGAGGAGGTAGGATAAAGCTGTAAGCACTAGGTCGAACCCCGCCCGGGGCGAAATTTATCCTAAAAAAATAAGGTTCGTTCTCGGAACGTCTGGCTTTCTGCTATCCTGTCTTCCTTCTCTCTTCGATTTCGGGACGATAAAACCTAAATAGTTACAGTTCCCTCCATTAAACGTTTTTTTATACTCATTGTAAAATAAACAGTCATGATGAAAATGTTCTTTTCGTTTTCAGCCTTTGTAGGCGATTTTGTTCTTCGAGCGCCGAAATATTGTGTGATGGAGCTTACACTAATCTTTCCTGCTGATGTATGGACGGCTTATCTCGTAAATAATTATGCACACAACCTACAGGACATCAGCATTAAACATGGTTTTCATTATTGAACAAACGAATCGAATTGCGAGTATTAAACTCGACGACTTTCGCATAATTTAGGGAGCCTGTCTGTTTGATCTGCCAAAGCTCTCGAACTATGACAGTGATGAAATTTGAAAAGAAAGTAACCTTCGTGGACGAGTGGGTATCACACTAGGCTTGCACCCCGGAGGCCACAGGTTCGATTCCCGGCGGTGTCGAAGTTTTTTTCGTGTCTGTGCTTTGAGTTTGGACTGCGCTCCGCTACTTTGATTGAATTGTCTGCTACCAACTACAAATTGACTAAATGCATGCTTTTGATAGAAAGTGTCATTAAAATGTCCAACATATGAAAAGTTTGAGAACCACTGTTAGCAGCTATAAAGAGAGAGGGAGAGAGATTGGAGTGGTAAGATAAAGTGGTCAATTTGGCAACGAAATTTGTATCATGCAAATGATTGATCCCGTGATTGGCTGTTGCGGGGCCCACTCAGCCTCGTGAGGAAAATGAGTAGCTATGACATATAAATGCGCATAAGCGACCGGTGCCAGCATGGTAGGTAAATATTGTTTGTTTAGGATTGAGATATGTATTGGGAAAAATCCTACAATGCTGCAGTGAGCACCAAAGTTGTGACATAATAACACAAAGAAATTGCATTTACATTACATTACATTTCCTCTTCTTCCCTCACTTCTTAACCCCTTCTTACCACCTCCTTTTTCCCCTCCGCCTCTTATTGGTCTTTCTCCTTTGCTCCTTGTTTTCTTCTTCATCATCTTCCTCTCACCCTTCTCGTCCTTCTCTTCACTGCACATTTTCCTTGTCTTCTCTTCCACCTCCTTTTAAAACTATTTCTTCTCCTCCTCTTTCATGTCCTTCTTCTTCTCCTAAACCTTCCTTTTAAAACTCCTTCTGCTCCTTATCCACCTCTTTCTTCTGTTCCTCCTCCTTTCATAAACATCCTACTAGAACACCTTCTTCTTCTTCTTCTTCTTCTTCTTCTTCTTCTTCTTCTTCTTCTTCCTCCTATTCTTCTTCTTCTTCTTCTCCTTCTTCTTCTTATTCTTCCTCGTTCTCCCTTTCTTTCACCTTCTCCTCCTCCTCCTCCTCCTTTCATAAACATCCCTCGTATCTCTTGTCTGCGTTATCTCGACAGTTTCTCCTCCAGTGTTATTAATTTCAATTTGGAGAGGAGCTCGGGCCATTACTGCTGTACTTATCTTCGCTTTAATCTCTTCCAACAAATGACTCTTCCCTTCAGAACGACTACTCCTCCCTTAGAATTTCCACTCTCCTCTCAAGTAAGAACGACTCTTTACTCTCCCCTACTAAGAACGACCACTCTTCCCCTCCTTGGAACGACTCTCTTCCCCTCCAGTTAGAACGACTAGTCTAACTCGAGTTAAGAATGACTTACCTGACTTTCTATCTGATAAGCTCTTCACGAGTGTCATATTTCCACCGCTTTGCAAGTTGCTCTTGGTCCTTTATCCTAGTTACCCCTTTCTTTACGTCTATCTAGTCTATTATCTTTCTTTATCCCGTTCCTTCTGTTCTGTTATCCTGCTTTATCTCTTCTTATGTCTGTTCTCCCGCTTTGCAGTTCTTTCTTCTTGTCCTTTATCCTATTTATTTCCCCCTTTTTTACGTCTTTTTAGGCTATTATCTTCTTTTATCCTGCTTCATCTCTTCTTATATGTCTCTTCACCAATTTTTCCACCGCTTTGCAAGTTCTCTTGTTCAGGTTGCTTTTTTCTCCTTCTGTTTCTCTCTCACTCGTTTTTCTGTACTAGTTCTACAAAAACGTGTACATACAATGCAATTTTATTTCCTCTTCTTCTCCTCCTCTTCTTCTTCTTCTTCTTCTCCTCCTATTCTTCTTCTTCTCCTCTTCTTCTTCTCCTTCTGTTATTCTTTTCCTCTTCTTCGTCAGCTCCCATGGCGTAGTGGTCACTGCGCTCGCCTTGCACGCGGGAGACCCGGGTTCGATTCCCGGCGGGGTCAAGAAATTTGTATCATGCAAATGATTGATCCCGTGATTGGCTGTTGCGGGGCCCACTCAGCCTCGTGAGGAAAATGAGTAGCTATGACATATAAATGCGCATAAGCGACCGGTGCCAGCATGGTAGGTAAATATTGGTTGTTAGGATTATTGAGATATGTATTGGGAAAAATCCTACAATGCTGCAGTGAGCACCAAAGTTGTGACATAATAACACAAAGAAATTGCATTTACATTACATTACATTTCCTCTTCTTCCCTCACTTCTTAACCCCTTCTTACCACCTCCTTTTTCCCCTCCGCCTCTTATTGGTCTTTCTCCTTTGCTCCTTGTTTTCTTCTTCATCATCTTCCTCTCACCCTTCTCGTCCTTCTCTTCACTGCACATTTTCCTTGTCTTCTCTTCCACCTCCTTTTAAAACTATTTCTTCTCCTCCTCTTTCATGTCCTTCTTCTTCTCCTAAACCTTCCTTTTAAAACTCCTTCTGCTCCTTATCCACCTCTTTCTTCTGTTCCTCCTCCTTTCATAAACATCCTACTAGAACACCTTCTTCTTCTTCTTCTTCTTCTTCTTCTTCTTCTTCTTCCTCCTATTCTTCTTCTTCTTCTTCTCCTTCTTCTTCTTATTCTTCCTCGTTCTCCCTTTCTTTCACCTTCTCCTCCTCCTCCTCCTCCTTTCATAAACATCCCTCGTATCTCTTGTCTGCGTTATCTCGACAGTTTCTCCTCCAGTGTTATTAATTTCAATTTGGAGAGGAGCTCGGGCCATTACTGCTGTACTTATCTTCGCTTTAATCTCTTCCAACAAATGACTCTTCCCTTCAGAACGACTACTCCTCCCTTAGAATTTCCACTCTCCTCTCAAGTAAGAACGACTCTTTACTCTCCCCTACTAAGAACGACCACTCTTCCCCTCCTTGGAACGACTCTCTTCCCCTCCAGTTAGAACGACTAGTCTAACTCGAGTTAAGAATGACTTACCTGACTTTCTATCTGATAAGCTCTTCACGAGTGTCATATTTCCACCGCTTTGCAAGTTGCTCTTGGTCCTTTATCCTAGTTACCCCTTTCTTTACGTCTATCTAGTCTATTATCTTTCTTTATCCCGTTCCTTCTGTTCTGTTATCCTGCTTTATCTCTTCTTATGTCTGTTCTCCCGCTTTGCAGTTCTTTCTTCTTGTCCTTTATCCTATTTATTTCCCCCTTTTTTACGTCTTTTTAGGCTATTATCTTCTTTTATCCTGCTTCATCTCTTCTTATATGTCTCTTCACCAATTTTTCCACCGCTTTGCAAGTTCTTCGCTCTTGTCTTTTATCCTAGGTTCTTCTCTTTTATCCCACTTCCTCCGTCTGGTTTACCTCTTCCTTTTCCTCTTTCAGTCCGTATCTCTCTCTTTTTCTTCTTTATCTTATTTTGTTCTACTTCCCCTGTGTTTTCCTCTTCTTCTTTCTACTTTATTCCGTTGTTCTCTCTTCCTATGTCTGTTATCCTCCTTTACATTACTTTCCTTCTTATTTCTATCTATCCCTTCTTTCCATGTCTCTCTTCCCTTCTCCTCTTTCATTCCATTTCCTCCTCTTCTTCTCGTTCTCTTTTATTCTTAATTCTTCGCTTTTATACCGCTTTAACTCCTCCTATATCTCTTTTTCCCTTCTCTTCTTTCATTCCACTTCTTTCTTCATCTCCTTCTCCTTCTCTTCATTTCTTCGCTTTTATTCCTATATCTCTTTTCCCTTCTCCTCTTCTCCTCCCACTTCTGACTTCTTACTCCTCCTCCTCCTCCTCTCCCTCTTATTCTCTTTTATCTTCATCTGTTGCCGTTCCTCTTTTGTTTCCAGCTTTATGGAGTTTCCGTTCTTTGTTCTGTCTAGTTTCTGGGAACTCTGTTCGCTCGTAAACCTCTTTCTCTAATAGTCTTGTGAGTTTGTGTTAATAGCTCTTTGTTGTGTTTAGTTTCTAGGAACTCTGTTGGCTCGTAATTCTCTAATAGTCTTGTTTTCGATCTTTGTTCTGTCTAATAGTTTCTGGGAACTCTGTTCGCTCGTAATCCTCTAATAGTCTTGTGAGTTTGTGTTATTAGCTCTTTGCTCTGCCCTCGTCATCTTCCTCTTTTGTGACTGTCTTATAGTGTCTTATCACGGCCGACGGCGTATTGCTTGCAGTGGTGTGTTCCATACACCAAGAGAGCTCATATGCTTCTTTTAAAGAGCTTTTGCCTCTAAGGTTTCTGCCTCTTTAATATTAATTTTTAAGAATTAAGAGTTAAGGATTTTTTACCTTAGTACCTAGTACGTATTTTCGTATAAACTGAGACGATTTTCCCTTTTGACAAATGGCAAAGAAGAGGAAGGAATACGAAGAAAAAGAAGAGGACGAAGACGAAGAAGAAGGGGGAGGGGAAAGAGAGCATATTTATTTTGATAAATGATTCCCTTTGTTACAGTTTCGTTTCTTTTCTCATTTCCCACGCACAGATTCCGAGAATAATTTCCCTTCTTGTCTACCTGTCCTATTTTTTGCCTCCCTCGCCTATCTTATACCTACTTCTTCTAAACCTCTCTTTAACAATCCTACATTTTGCCCCCCCCCCACCCCTCACCTATCATACTTTTTTTACTTTCTATTACCCTTATTTTTTAGTTTTAAAAGACGAGTGTTTCACCGTTGTTTTATTTCGTAGCAATGAAACAACTGCTTCATTAGATTACTGCTATAATTCTAAGCTCCGTTTTCGTGACGTCAGAGTTCAAGATTTACCGGTATATTTTAAATGGATTTATCTCCGAATCTAGAAGTCATAGAAGGAAAAGAAAAAGAAGAAGATCCCTAGTTCCTCAGAAAAAAAAAAAGATTTCTGCTCCTTGACTTAGAAAAATAGAAATCTTACCTGAGTGAGTACTAAGTACAACTGTTCTATTGAGCCACTACTCTCAAATCTGTGTCGCGAAGGGTTAAAAATTGGGAAAAATGGACGAACGGTTCCAACGGTTGGCGTTGCGTTGTATGAATTGTTGGTCTTATGAAAAATGGGGAGCAAAGTATTCGAATAATATCAATTTATAATCTATTTATTCTGATATTGGGGAACGGTTCCAACGGTTGGCGTTGCGTTGTATGAATTGTTGGTCTTATGAAAAATGGGGAGCAAAGTATTCGAATAATATCAATTTATTTTCTATTTATTCTGATATTGGAAAAGGAAAGCTAATGGAAGGAGTCGGGTGTATTTTATCTTCCTTTTGATAAACGATGTGTAGCGGTCAAGACATTCGCCTGGTACACAGGAGGGCGCGGGTTTAATCCCAGCCGAGGTATGATATAAATATGTAGGCGAGGCCGGTCGCTGGGGGTGAGGAGAGCTTTTGTTGAGAAGATCGTTGATCTCACCGCCTTCCGGAATCTCCATTCAAGCTCTTGAGTGTACTAGGGGTAAGTTTTCCTCTAAACGTAAAATAAATAATAATACTAAAAAATAGAAAAAGAGGTACGAACTATGAACTTAATTACGAACAATTTTTCCGAAGTCTTTCTTTTTCTTCCACGACTTCTGGCTGAGGAGAACGAGAGAGACACCTAAATAAAAATTCGAAGAAAAACCCTCTTTTTAACCTCATTTTTTTTAAATGTTTTATTTTTATCGTGAGAACCTGACAATATTGTCACAACCTGGTTCGTCAGAGGAGATTACTCCCATGCAAATTCGCTTCCCTTCATTTTTAACATGAAATTTACAAGCGCAAATCCCTGCATTTATAATTAAACTTTTTTCCCGTGTCGTGTGGTCAGACAACAATGTCCACTGGGGATTTAAAATATTGTTCGTGAGAGTAAAAAAAAAAAAAAATCCCATTAATAATAATGTGTTTGTTGTTGGCACAGGGGAAAAGCGCCCTACATAGGGCCTCCTGAATATCCGGAACCCGTCGCTCGTCGGACAAATGCCTATTGATAAATGTGATAAAAGAAATCACTCATTTTAAGGCTACACACTTTAGCATTTTTAGCTAGGTACTTGTTCCCAAACAGGTACCTTACAATGCACTGAGCAAAACTAGAGTGCCGGAACTCCAAATCGGGAAGTTCGACACTAAGATATAGCATTGCCACCATCTAAATAATGGGAAGTAACCCAAATTGGGGGAAGTAACTCAATAATAGAGTTCTTTCACCCTATCTTGTGGCACCCTACCTATCACTATTTTTTTTCTCTCAGTGTGGCATAGGTATATAACGAAAATGGATTTTTGGGCCACCTCAGTAACACGAGGACAATAAATTCAGGGTTAGGTAGCTTGCAAAAAGAATGTCTGGGTAATATGAATGCAGACAGGTGGTGAAATAGAGACAGAAAGTACGATAAAAACGAGAGAGGAACAGAGAAAGAGAGAGAGAAAAAGAAGGTGAGAGAGAGAGAAGAAGAAGAAGAGGGAAAGAGAGAGAAAGAAAGAAGAAGAAGGGAGAGAGAGAGAGAGAGAAAGGTGAAAAGAGAGAGTGTGAGGACATTATTGTAAATTTTATGTTAAAAGGGTGACCAGAGTCTGATAATAAATTTAGGGGAATTTTTTTCCCCATCATTTTCCTTCTGTCCCTCCCCCCCCCTCTCTCTCTCTCCCTCCTATTCCCCTCCCTTCCTCTCTCTTCCAACCCTCTCTCTCATCCCTTTATCACATCTCTGTACCTTTCCAAACCTGTCTCCCTCTCTTCTCTTCCTCCTTCCTCTCTTCCCTCTTCTCTCTTCTCTCCCTTTCTCCTCTCTCTTTTGCCCTTCCATATTATAGTTTTCACATTTCTGTAGTGAAAACCATTTATAGCTCCAGTTGGACGAATGCCAGGTCGTTTTGTTATTCAAGTCTCTCTATGCTCCTTCTTCCTCCCCCTTCTTCTTCTTCTTCTTCTTCTTCCTTCTTCTTCTTCTTCTCCTCTTTCTTTTGCTCTTCTGCTACATCCTTCTTTAGTTGACCATTCCTCCCTTTTGTCCGCTATTTTGCCTCCTCCTTTTTTTCCTTTCTCCTGCTTTTTCCTCCTTCTTCTTCCTCTTTTTCTTCTTTTTTTTTGTCTTTCTCCTTCTCCTCTTCCATTTTCTCTTCTCCTATCTCCTTCTGTCGATGACCGTCCCTCCCTTTTGGTCATTCTCTCCTTTATGTCCGCTATTTTGCCTCCTCCTCTTTTATTTATCCTGTTTTTCTTGTATTCCTTCTCTTTCTCTTCTTTAATTCTCTTCTTCCCATTTTCTTCTCCTTCGTTTCTTCTTCTTTCAATCTCATTCTTTTAGTCTTTCTTCCTCTCCTTTTTTCCTCCTCCTTCTTCCTCTCCTTTTTTCCTCCTCCTTCTTCCTTTTCCTATTTCCTCCTTCCTGTTCTTGTATTTCTTTTTTATCCTTCTCCTCCTCCCCCTCCTTATCTTCATCCTTTTTATTTATCTTCTTCTTATCTTTCTTTTCTTCTTCTTCTTCCTTGTCCATGTTTACGTCTTCTCTCCCTGGATTTTCTTTTTAATATTCCTCCTCCTTCCTTCTCATTTTCCTCTTCCTCCTCCTTCCTTTCTTTTCCTGTTATATCCGCTCATCATTTACATTTTCTATGAATGGACGAAATGCGCTGATCTGAGTTCTTGGTGATAAAAGAGGGTTTCTCGCTGACCTTTTCCTCTTTTGAAAGATGTTTCTTTTCAACTAGCCTTCTCCTCTTTTTCCTCCTCCCCCCCTTTTTTTTCTTGTCCCTTTCTCCTTTCCTTCTTGTAGGTCATAGTACCTACCTATACTTCTTGTAGGTCATAGTACCTACCTATACTTCTTGTAGGTCATAGTACCTGTTTATACTTCTTGTAGGTCATAGTACCTACCTATACTTCTTGTAGGTCATAGTACCTGTTTATACTTCTTGTAGGTCATAGTACCTGTTTATACTTCTTGTAGGTCATAGTACCCACCTATACTTCTTGTAGGTCATAGTACCTACCTATACTTCTTGTAGGTTATAGTACCTACCTATACTTCTTGTAGGTCATAGTACCTACCTATACTTCTTGTAGGTCATAGTACCTACCTATACTTCTTGTAGGTCATAGTACCTACCTATACTTCTTGTAGGTCATAGTACCTACCTATACTTCTTGTAGGTCATAGTACCTACCCTATACTTCTTGTAGGTCATAGTACCTACCTATACTTCTTGTAGGTCATAGTACCTACCTATACTTCTTGTAGGTCACAGTACCTGCCTATACTTCTTGTAGGTCATAGTACCTACCTAATATACTTCTTGTAGGTCATAGTACCTACCTATACTTCTTGTAGGTCATAGTACACCTACCTATACTTCTTGTAGGTCATAGTACACCTACCTATACTTCTTGTAGGTCATAGTACCTACCTATACTTCTTGTAGGTCATAGTACCTACCTATACTTATACAGAATTTTCATTAAAGCAAAAATATTCAAATTGGAAACTATTCTTCTCCTCTTGATTGTTGTTGTTCATCTTCTTCTTCTTTTTCTTCTTCTTCTTCTTCTTCTTCTTCTTCTTCTTCTTCTTCTTCTTCTTCTTCTTCTTCTCCTCCTCCTCCTCCTCCTCCTCCTGCTTTTTATTTTTTCTTCAAATTCTGGACCTTCGGATTTTTCTCTCCTCTTTTTTGTCTCCTTCAGCCTCTTTTGAGTCTTTTGTTAGATACATAAAATTCCTTTCGTCCTTTTCCTCCGCCCACTTCTTCTCCATCATATCTTTTTGGTTTTCCTCCTCCTTCGTTTTCTCTTCATTCGTTTTCTTTCTCCTGCATGACCTTCTCTCATTTCTTACATGATATTCCTGTTCTCCTCCTCCTCCTACTCCTCCTCCTCCTCCTCCTCCTCCTCCTCCTCTTCCTCCTCTTTCTCTATCTTCTTTCTTCTTCCCATAATCGCTATTCAACTTGGGCCAAATTTATCGGCCATTTATGCGGGCTACTTGGGAAAGAAAGGCAGAAGAAGAAGAAGAAGAAGAAGAAGAAGAAGAAGAAGAAGAAGAAGAAGAAGAAGAAGAAGAAGAAGAAGAATAAGAAGAAGAAGAAGAAAATGTCCTTGTTGGAAGTCGTTAAAAAAGTTTTCGAAATGACCTGCAGGATCCATTTAATATCGGAAGGACAGGGGCAAGGGAGGGTCAGGGGCGGAAAGACAGGGACGTGGCGGCGAAGGGTGCAGGGTTCTAGTCAGGGCCGGAATTTTTGTAACTATTGTAGGTATAGGTACTTAAGAATATACCTTGTTTATCCTGCCAGAATGAGACTGAAAAGTCCCTTTACTCCCGCAGTCTAAACAAGGTCTTATATATTTCATAGGTGTAGTTTAAACATATGTAAAAAAAAAAACCTTGTTTAAATATTAAAAAAAGAAAAAAAAATACAAAAATATGTGATAAAGGATTAGGATTACTACTGAAAAATAAATAAATGAAGCACCATAAACGCTGAAAAAGGGGCAGTTTCCCTTAGGCTGCGAGGGAGCCGTTACAAGACCAGAAGCTTAAATATGGAAGATGGGGCAGGGGTTCCCTAATGTTTTGATGGTGTTTCTGATGATTTTTTTTCTTTTTAAAAAAAAAGGTTTAAAAACCCGTCCGATTTTGGAAAAAAAAAAAAAAAAAAAAACAATCTAGCCAATAATGTCACTTTAGAGGCCGACGTATTTCGATACATGACATATTCTGTATTTTTAAGGAAGTTCTCTTTTAGAACAGGTTCTGGGCCCCGTGGAGGAGCCCGGGGCAAATGTCCCCTGATGACCCCTCTGTATACGGCCCTGATGGTGACAATTTATAGTAATGACTGCGGTCATGTCTGTGTAATTGGCGCAGAATACGCTGAGGTTTCTTATTTTTAATATGTACTTACTTACTTACTTTCCGAGTCCTCATTTTTACTTTCTATTACTTTTAATAGGTCCGAGCTCCGAGTATATAGATATAGGTATAGTTATCTTTTTATAACGGGTGCGAGTAAGTAACTACGTAGACTAAGAGAGAGAGGTACTAAAAAAAAAAAAAATAATTAAAAACCTCCTTTTAGCCTAGTTAGCTTGGTTGGTAGCACGTCTGCCTTGTACGCGCTAGGTCCCGGGTTCAAATCCCACCATCGCATCGACTAAAATATTATTAGTACTCATGTTTCGATTGCAAATATTTTAACGGGTTACTTTCTACTGTTCTCGTGTTGACCCAGCACCTAAATGGGAAGTATTGTGTCTCTTCTCGCCCATCTGACACATAATGCTACTACACATAGGTATAGATACTGAACTAGTGTAGCAAAGTAAATGGTCGATTCCTAATGTAAAAAGTTGGGAAAAAATCAAAATCGGAGGTCAAAAGTACGAAAAAATAACTGTAAAAGGTCAAAAATTCAATTTTTATTTTCTTATGCTATCCGTCCATGTCTTTCACTTCAATGAACATTTTCAATAATGATACCGAAACCCTATTTGAAAATCTCTCTACCTCCCTCTTTCTCCTCTCTCCCTTTTTCCTCTATCTCTTTCTCTCTCTCTCTTTGCTCCTATTTTCTCTCTCTTTCTTTTGGTCCCATTCTTCTCTTTCTCTCCCTTTTTATCGTTTATTCATTCTCTTCCAGTATTTCCTTCTTTATTTTTCTCTCTCTCTCTCGCTCTCTGTACCTAACTTCTGTGTATTTGCCGTGTCCGTTCCGTTTGGTACTTTCTCCTCTCTCTCTTTCTCTCTCTCTCTATACGATTTTTGTTCTTCCCTCTTTTTGGCCCTTTCTTTCTCTTCCCCTCTTTTTCTTTCCTGTCCCTTCTTTTGTCCGCTTAATTCCTTCTATACCTCTTTTTCTCTATATTTTCATTCATTAAGTTTCTTCTCTTTTGTGCACTAATAAAGCAGTTGCAAATGGGTAAAAATTATAAATAAATGGTCGATTCCTATGTAAAAAGTTGGAGGTGAAACTTTGGATTTAGGCTCTAGGGACCTCAAAAACTGTTTTGGCACTAAAAACTGACCATCGAAAATTTCGCCCGATTACATTACTTTCCTTCCTTTAGGATAAGGAAAGTAAAAAGGAAAGCGGTACTTCGCCTATAGTGGCGTCTCCAAACATGGATGCTATAATAGCCTCCATGTTTGGATACGCCACTATCGAAAGATAGTTTCCAATTGATATGGATAGTAAATAGTTCGGTATGTAAACTATCAGATAGCAAGATATGAAGACTTCTTGGTTTCACTGCACCAAGCAGCCTGTACCCTTCACTGCACCGTGTATGGGGGGGGGAGGCACTGCACCCCCCAGTCTCATGTTGATTGCTACGTGCTTTGAAACATCAAGCAAGTCGGGTGTGAAAACACGAGAAATGCAAATGGGGTGCTCCCCGTGTAGAGGGTGTCTCAGAAAAGGGCTGCAAAAGGTTCGTTCTAGGAACGATCGGCTATCTCCTATTCTGTTTTTCTTCTCTTTTCGCTTTCGGGACTATAAGACCTTAACAGTTACAGTTCCCTCTATCAAACCTCTTGAAAAAAATGGGTACCTTTTGTAAGAGGTTTGATAGAGGGAACTGTAACTGCTAGGGTCTTATCGTTCCGAAAGAGAAAAGGAAGACAGGATAGGAGAAAGCCAGCCGTTGCGAGAACCAACATTTTCGGTTCATCATAAAATCCGCACCGAGAGGGAATCGAACCCGCGGCCTAGCGCTTACAAAGCAGACGCGCTACCAACCAAGCTAACTAGGCTGACCGTTGGGCACTTTAACTATATGGTTTATGTATGTCGTTCGCGCCGAACTGCATCTATAGCTTTTTGAAACACTCTGTATTGCACGGAAATAATACAATATCTATTTATCTGTCTGATATTACAGAGATATAGGAGGTAACTTTACGCTACATTACAATTTTCTACAGATCAAGTACCGTGAACTTTACTATAAATGTTAGGATCATTGATGCAATTTTACAGGTGAATCACTTATTGCACAGAAGGGTTCAAGTTCGCAAATTTAAATTAATTCGGAGAAATTCGCAGAATAATAATAAAAAAGGTAGGTCATATTTAATAAACCTGGAGAAAAATATGAATTCCACGCGAGGAAAAAAAAAAATGCTGAGAAAAAATTTACAGCATTTGCACCATTATTCCCCTCCCTCTCCTCCTCCCTTCTCTTCCCTTTCACCTCTATCTCCCCTTCTCCTCCTCTCCTTCTCCTCTTCCTCCTCCCTTTCTCTTTTTCTCCTCCCTGTCATTCTCTTTTTAGTCTTTTTCTTTCTTTCTCCTGGTCAGAGAAAAAGACGCGGTGTTCGCGGGCCAGCATCACAAGGGAGATCTAGAAGGATGAGAAGAAGAAAAAAGAAGAGAGGGGAGGGAGGATTGGTCAAAATTAAAGCAAATCAAGTAGATATAGGTAACCACAATTAGGTTGATTTTTCGCACTAAGTTCGTAGTTGGATAACATTATAATTCGTTGTAAAATCTCGTATGATGGTGCTGCTAATGCATGTCAGAAATAAAATTATTGGGTATAGGTATGAGTGTAATTTTTCCTTAAAACTAGAAGAAATCAGGTCGTTTTGTTCGCACTTAGTACGTATTTGGATAATATTATAATTCAGTGTAAAGTCTCGTATGGTGGCGCTAATGCATGTCAGTAATTAATACGTACATGTGTAATTTTTCCTCGACCAGGCCACAATCAGGTGGTTTTGTTCGCACTTAGTTCGCAGTCTGGATAACATTATAATTCAGTGTAAAGTCTCGTATGGTGGTGCTAATGCATGTTTACTGTTGACTCAGCGTGCTGTTTTCCTTTCATAAAACACAAGCATGGAATTACAAATACGTCTTTTTCAGACAAGGATCTTCTTTCTTTCGGAATGTAAAGGCGTGTCCACACTGTCCACACATAGTCGACCAGCCGACGATCGATGTCGACATGAACCGTCCACACTGCCTGGACAGAGTGGACAGCATAGATTTACCTCGTCGGTCGACTGCTTTGGACGCACCTCGAGACGATTTCTCCTCTTCTGAAGCCCATTTCTCCTCTTCTGAAGCCCATTTCTCCTCTTCTGAAGCACATTTCTCCTCTTTTGGAGGGGGAAACAAAATAAGTTAAACACTAGATGGCGTGATAGTTTCAGTGCTAAACCCTTGGGAATCCAAAATCCTCGATTTGTCAAGTTGAGATTTCGAGGGAGGGAAATAGTTTCATGCTTTAGCGGTGACGAAAGTTATATGACGTAAATACGTATATTATTATGTGTAGGTAGAGATATATGGTATTACAGAAGGTCTTATCTCTGTATTTAAGTAGTGAGTAAGTTGAAGTGTCTGTATGATTAAATAAACTCCAAAGAATTCTCCCTTGGACATAGTTATATCCTCCCTTGTACCTAAGCCTAAATGGAATCTTGAACCTCAAGGAATTATGTCAACGGAGAAGGCCACTTTAAAGCTACATTACCAACCTACATAAGTTGGTTTGGAGGCTTGCGCGTCAGCCTTGTAAGCGCCAGGTCAAGGGTTTGATTCCCGCCAGCGCCGCGGTGTGAACTTTATCCTAAACTAAAAAGATTCGTTCTCGGAATGGCTCTCTTTCTCCTACTTTATCCTCCTTCCTTCTTCAATTTTGGGACGATGAAACCTACGTTGTTATTGTTACCTCTAAAAACAAAGGAAGGACGGACTAAAAAAGAGCAAAAAGGAGAGGAGAATGATGGAGAAAAGGGGTAGGGTAAAGAGAGAAAGGGAAGGTGAAGAAGAGTGAGAAAAAGATGGAGGAGAGGGAAGAATATGAGGCAGAAGAAGGGGAAAGAAGAAAATGAGAAAAAAGATGGAGAGGAATAGGAGATGAAGAAAAGAAGTTCTCCTTCAATGAAGACGATGAATTAGAGAGTGGGAGAATCAGGAGGAGAAAAAGGAGAAGGAAAACAGAAGGAACTAAAAGAGGAGAAGGGTTAGGTAGAGTTGGTAGAGTACTCGAAAATCTGGTGTGAACATCACACGACTTTCCTCATCCTATTGAATGATGCTTATATTTGATTGTTCTTTTACCCTAACTTTTACAATATCTCTAACCGTTTTGTCGCTATAGCTGAAAACCGCCAAAATCGGTCGAAATCTGTCCAAAAGCGGTCAAAATACCGCCAAGCGCAGCAACCATCTCAACCAAACATTTTGTGTTGCATCCTTGTGTTGCATCCTTCACATTTGTGAACTACACACCAAATTTCACACCAAACATTTTGTGTTGCATCCTTCACATTTGTGAACTACACACCAAATTTCACACCAAACATTTTGTGTTGCATCCTTCACATTTGTGAACTACACACCAAATTTCACACCAAACATTTTGTGTTGCATCCTTCACATTTGTGAACTACACACCAAATTTCACACCAAACATTTTGTGTTGCATCCTTCACATTTGTGAACTACACACCAAATTTCACACCAAACATTTTGTGTTGCATCCTTCACATTTGTGAACTACACACCAAATTTCAAGTCTCTAGCTTATACCGTTCCCGAGATATTGTTAAATTACACCGAAAACCGCCAAAAAGCGGTAAAATGCCGCCAACCGTCACCGGTTTCAACCAAAAGTTTCGAGTCGCATCCTTGGCACATTTGACAGATACATACCAAATTTCAAGTCTCTAGCTCTTATATACCGTTCTCGAGATATTTTGTTTACAGACAGACACACACACGGACCAATGGCTGAAACTTTGGATTTAGGCTCTAGGGACCTCAAAACGTGTTTTGACACTACAAACTGACCATCGAAAATTTGACCCGATTACATTACTTTCCTTCCTATAGGATAAGGAAAGTAAAAATAGGGGAAAACGTCTAAAAACGAAACTCAATAGCTCATGTGAACTCCAAGAAAATAAGTTAAAGAAGTAGGTAGGTACTTTAAGAGAAGGAGGAGGAGGGGAAGAAGAAGGAGGAGGAGAAGAGAAATAAATGGCCTGACATAAAGAGAACGAATAAGTTGAGAACAATTTATTTTCATTGCTTATGTTGTTGTTTATTCACTGCTTTCTCCTCCACCTCCTCCTACTCCTCCTCCTTCTCCTCCTTTCGTCATTATCTTCATCTCATCCATTTCCATCTTATTTTCTCCTTATATTTTTAAGCCGTTCCGAGAACGAACATTATCCCATCAGGATAAAATCCGCCCCGGGCGGGAATCGAACCCGCGGCCTAGCGTTTACAAGGCAGATGCGCTACCAACTAAGTTAACTAGGCTGGCAGTAACAAACTTTACGAAATGAGTTGGAAAAAAAAGGATGATATAGGTATTATTTCTTTCTTCTTTTCTGATTCTGATAGGCCTAGTGGTTGCTGAGGTCTTGAATTCATGTTGTAACCGACGGGTTCGTGGTTCGAACCCCAGCAGAGCCGGAAAATGACTAAAAGTCAGAGGAAGACCATTTTGTGAAGGTATGTGAGATAAGGTTCAAAAATCAAGTTTAGTGTTGTATTTGTATACCTTTCGGAATCTCCTCTCTTCTTTTGTCTTCCCCTCTTTTGTCTATGGTTTAGTACAGTCGCTGTCACGCCAAAAGAGGGGAAACGAGCTTCAGAAGAGGGCTGACATGAAGAAGAAGAAGAAGAAGAAGAAGGAGAAGAAGAAGAAGAAGAAGAAGAAGAAGAAGAAGAAGAAGAAGAAGAAGAAACTGGACTTCTGGACGTTCCTATTTCAGGCGAAGCCACATCGGTCACATCAGTGTGGACGCTGCCTAAAAACAGCATACCAATCATTTTCTATTCTACATGTGTTTTCCGGCACACACGCCTCTTGCATAACAAAATTCCTTCATCTTGTGAGAAATTCGCAGAATAATAATAAAAAAGGTAGGTCATATTTAATAAACCTGGAGAAAAATATGAATTCCACGCGAGGAAAAAAAAAAATGCTGAGAAAAAATTTACAGCATTTGCACCATTATTCCCCTCCCTCTCCTCCTCCCTTCTCTTCCCTTTCACCTCTATCTCCCCTTCTCCTCCTCTCCTTCTCCTCTTCCTCCTCCCTTTCTCTTTTTCTCCTCCCTGTCATTCTCTTTTTAGTCTTTTTCTTTCTTTCTCCTGGTCAGAGAAAAAGACGCGGTGTTCGCGGGCCAGCATCACAAGGGAGATCTAGAAGGATGAGAAGAAGAAAAAAGAAGAGAGGGGAGGGAGGATTGGTCAAAATTGAAGGCTTCTACAAAACAAGGGACTAATATCTACTACTCTCTCTCTCTCTCTCTCTCTCTCTCTCTCTCTCTCTCCTCCTCTTTCTCTCTCCCTCCCCCTCTTTGCTTCTCTTTCTCTCTTCTCCATTTCCTTCTCCAATTGATCTTCCATAGGAAGACTGTTTTATTACTATTGTAATAACAAAGGAAGGACGGACTAAAAAAGAGCAAAAAGGAGAGGAGAATGATGGAGAAAAGGGGTAGGGTAAAGAGAGAAAGGGAAGGTGAAGAAGAGTGAGAAAAAGATGGAGGAGAGGGAAGAATATGAGGCAGAAGAAGGGGAAAGAAGAAAATGAGAAAAAAGATGGAGAGGAATAGGAGATGAAGAAAAGAAGTTCTCCTTCAATGAAGACGATGAATTAGAGAGTGGGAGAATCAGGAGGAGAAAAAGGAGAAGGAAAACAGAAGGAACTAAAAGAGGAGAAGGGTTAGGTAGAGTTGGTAGAGTACTCGAAAATCTGGTGTGAACATCACACGACTTTCCTCATCCTATTGAATGATGCTTATATTTGATTGTTCTTTTACCCTAACTTTTACAATATCTCTAACCGTTTTGTCGCTATAGCTGAAAACCGCCAAAATCGGTCGAAATCTGTCCAAAAGCGGTCAAAATACCGCCAAGCGCAGCAACCATCTCAACCAAACATTTTGTGTTGCATCCTTGTGTTGCATCCTTCACATTTGTGAACTACACACCAAATTTCACACCAAACATTTTGTGTTGCATCCTTTCAGAAGAGGGGAAATTGGGAAAATACACTTCCAGTCTTTTTTGAGGCCTCTATCCAAAGAGGACAGACAAACGTGTTCACCCTGTAAATTTCCAAAACATTGGACCATCCTGTAGTAGCCTTTACATTTTCTAATACAGATACAGGATTTCAAAACAATGCACAACCTAATGTATTAAACTTAAATACGTACCTATATCCAGGGCCCTTCATAGCTTAACGTCCCGGGGCTAACTCCAAGAATGAGTTGGAGTTGAAACACATCAGGGGTCGAGTGCATTGGAACACATCACATGCCTTCAGGCACACTCCATTTGTCAAGGGTCTAGGTTTTCCTAACCCTTGGGATCAATCTAATTTGAAGAAACCATTTCTTCTTCTTGTAGTGCCGTGTCCTAGAGAACGTTGGCTATCATGACTCCTATTTCTTGTTAGTCTTGGGCAGCTCTGAATAGTTGTTCTGAGGATTTCTCGAACCAGATTCTAAGATCTCCCAGCCATGAAAGTCTTCTTCTTCCCCTCGGGAAAGAAACCATTTACTGATGAAAATTTGTAAAGAAGCAATAAGTTGAAAAATAATTAACAATTCCATAGGCTAAGGTCTTATCGTCCCGAAAGCGATCATAGAATGAAGACAGGATAGGGGAAAGCTATTGGGTAGAACAAGAATCGAACCCTCGTTCTAGCGCTTAGAAAAACAGGTCATTCCCCCTGCTGACGGCCCTGCCCATCTCCTAATGCACAAACAGAAATACCTTACAAGCTGTGCAATCTTCAAAGCAAAGTTGTGTAAAGCACAGAAGAAACTATAGCTGAATAAAGCAACCTGCGAGTTGAATACATGTAAAGTTGAGTAGACTACTTGCGGTCAAGTTGTTCGAGAACGTGCTGGGCAGAAAAGGTGACTTTTTGATTGCATACAACGTAAACCGTGCACTTTTAAAAAGGTGCACTTACGATTTGTGAACAAAAAGCAAATCAGAACTGCGCAGAAACGTATGCGCACAAACACATTAATGTGTTGCCTGCGAGGGAGCTTTGCTCGGGACATTTGATGTGACGTCATCCCCTACGGGAGAGGATGCCGTGACGTCAAAGTTCACGGTTTACCGGTATTTTTTAAATCGATTTATCTCGGGATCTAGAAGTCGTAGAAGAAAAAGGAAAATCTCATTTGTCCTCATTTTTCCTGCTCTATGACTTTGAAACATCACCCAAGTAAGCGCAACTGATCTATTTGGACCGATTCCAATAGGTAGGTACTTCTTTTTCATTTTCATTACACATAGTATTGGTTCCCCATACGGAGTGTAATAGAAAGTAAAGAAAAGAACAACAACATTTCGAATAAGAAACATGATTTTGCTTCCAAGTTTTTCTCCTTAAGGAAAAGCATTGTAGATAACTAGAGAGAGAGAGAGAGAGAGAGAGAGAGAGAGAGAGAGAGAGAAAAAGAGAGAGAGAGTGAGAGAGTGAGAGAGAGAGAAAGGGAGTGAGAGAAAGAGAGAGAGAGAATATTTGAAAAAAAAAAAAAAACAACAACAACAACAACATCAACAAGAACTTGATGTTTATTTGAGTTTCCAAGCCTCTGGCTGGCCTGGTTAGCTTGGCTGGTAGTGCGTCTGCTCTGTAAGCGCTAGGTCACGGGTTCGATTACCGCCTGGGGCGAACTTTATTCCAAACAGATGAGGTTAGTTCTCGGAATGGCTGGCTTTCTCCTTCTCCCTTCGATTTTATGACGGGGGAAAAAGAGAGAGAAATGTGGGATTTTTTTTTAATCCCTACATTTTTCTTACCTTCATAATATGATTATCCCTCTCTCTCTGTCTCTCTAGTCTCTCTCTCTCTCTCTCTCTCTCTCTCTCTCTCTCTCTCTCTCTCTCTCTTTCTCTCCTTATAATATAACATAACCGGCTTAAGTTTAAGCTCTTAAATAAAATAATAATAATAGTAAGTTAGTACAAGTAGGTGCCTACGAGCTATAACTTATCTTTTTGTACCCACACCTATCTATCTAGTTATTCTTTTTGTACGAGTGTATCTATGCCTAATGTACCTACTTATTTTTAGCTTTCTTATACATTTTTTTTTTATTTGTATTTATTAGATAAAAAAAAAAATAATAATAAAAATGACTGTTTGTGTGTTCGAACTTTATGCCTGGCCAAACCGCTCATCCGATTGCTATGAAACTTTGTCAACTTATGGCTTGCACTCCCGTGAAGGTTATAGGCTATTTTCCGGTTCGTTTGACATTCGGAGCGAAGCGACGGGTTTCGGCTAGCACATTATACAGAAGGAGGCTGAAAATAGGGTAAAAATAGGATAGAGAAAAGAAGAAGAGAAATAGAAAAAGATGATAAAGAGGGGTGAGAGGAAAAGAAAGAGTTGGATTGAGAAAAGCAGAGGAAGAATTGGAAAAGGAAAGACATACATAGATAGAGAAGAGAAAAAGCAAAGTAGAGAGAGAGAGAGAGAGAGAGAGAGAGAGCTATTGAAGAAGATTAAAACGGAAGAACTTTGTATAGAAAAGAAGCTCTCTCTCATTTTCTCTCCCTCTATCTCTCTCTCTCGATTTAGTCGGCATTTTGGCAAGGCGCCATTTTTATCTTCGAGTCCCAATCATTTTTTTTTCTCTCTCTCCCACTCATTCACATTCATTCTCTCTATATCCTCTCTCTCTCTCTCTCTCTCTCTCTCTCTCTCTCTCTCTCTCACTCACTTCAAGTACTTGAAAAGATCTTTTCATTCAAACATGAGATACAATACTCTGTCCATCTCTCTCACTCTCCTCTCTTTTCCGCTCTCTCTCTCGCACACACACGTTTCCCTCTTTCTTTTCTCCCTCTTATGTATTTCTTTCTCTCTCTATTTTGTTTATTTCTCTCTCTCCCTCTTTTCATTTTTCTCTCCTCCTATTTCTTTCTCTCTCTCTCTCTTTCTTTCTCTCTCTCCCTCTCCTTCTCTTCTCCATTATCTCTTATTCTTTCTTCAAAATTGACAGCTATTATGTTGCTCTTTCCTGTGTTAGGTGAACAATTTTATGTAATTTTTTACTGACAGAGAGAGAGAGAGAGATAAAGAAAGAGTGATAGGTTGAAGGAGAAAGAAAAAGAAGGAATGAGAGAGAGAGAGAGAGAGAGAGAGAGAGAGAGAGAATAAGAAAGAGAGAGAGTACCTATAGAGTAATGGAAGTAAGAAGAGATAGGAATAAGGAAAGAGATTCTTTCTTTCTTTTATTCAAATCTCTCTCTCTCTCTCTCTCTCTCTCTCTCTCTCTCTCTCTCTCTCTCTCTCTCTCTTGAGATAATGGAAAATAAAAATATTCATATCTCTCTCTCTCTCTCTCTCTCTCTCTCTCTCTCTCTCTCTCTCTCTCTCTCTCTCTTGAGATAATGGAAAATAAAAATATGTACATAGGTAGTTAACTAACTTTATACCTAGATAAGAAAAAAAAAGATACCGGCTTCAAGCCTTGGACTCGAACCACCAACCTCCAGTTCCAGAGTCCACCATGCTAACCACATCACATCACTGAGGTTGTAAAAATAAATAAATATATATAATTTTTTTTCCCTCCATTACATTTGTCTGATCAAATACTAGGGTAGATTGAGTAAATATAGCCCCCTCCCCTCTCCCCCCACTCCTTCTCCTCCTCCTCACCCCTCCCCCCTACTCCTTGTTCAGAAGGGTGCCGACTTGGGGTGCGGGAACTACATTGGGTACCAATAGGGGACGGTGGTGCAATATGGGGTACACTTGAGAGAAAGAAGACCTCGTGGCAGCAATACAGTGGAGCGAGTTAATTGAGCAGTGTTTATTTTTTGTTTTTATTTTATTTTATTTTATTTTTTTTTTAAATTATTTTATTATTATTTTTTTTTGTTTGACTGTACCTCGGGTCAGTTGTAGAAAGAAATAAACTTTACATAGGTACCTAAAAAAAAAAAAAAAATTAAAAACCTCCTTTTAGCCTAGTTAGCTTGGTTGGTAGCACGTCTGGCTTGTACGCGCTACTGGCTCTTGTCAACCGACCCGCACGACTAAAAACGGTTCCCAGGGCATATTTTAACAAATCCAACTGTTCCGAGACCAGCCCTCAGAAGCATTCGACTAAAATATGCTACGGTACTGAAACTGCATGAATTTCCGATTGGCCAATATCGAAGTAGGTAGTTTCAGATATACAGGGTCAAGTTACGGATGTCCACTACATATATCATGAGATTTCTAGCTCAACTGCCTAAATGGAAGTACATGCGATAGACTGTTTGCAGACACCACGTCAGGTAAATGTTGAATGCTACGGCTCAATAAATGGTCGATTCCTATGTAAAAAGTTGGGAAAAATCCAAATCTGAGGTCAAAACTCCGAAAAAATAACTGTAAAAGGTCGAAAATTCAATTTTTATTATCCGTTCTAATGAAAGAGTTCAAATGTGTGTGACGTCAGACTTTACGCAGTTGTTTTTTCGTCCGTTAGGTAGCGCCACTATGCAAGCGCGCTAGCGGAGGAGCAGAAAGAACTGCGCAGGAACGTATGCGCACAAACACATTAATGCGTTGCCTGCGAGGGAGCTTTGCTCGGGACATTTGATGTGACGTCATCGCCTACGGGAGCATACTTATATGTCGTGACGTCAAAGTTCACGATTTACCGGCATTTTTTAAATCGATTTATCTCGGTATCTAGAAGTCGTAGAAGAAAAAGAAAGATTCTGTTGGTCGTCATTTTTCCTGCTCTATGACTTTGAAACATCACCCAAGTAAGCGCAACTGATCTATTGTTTAATTGCTACGAATAGCAACAGACCCCAACATTTATTTTTATTGAATTTAATATAAACAGTGTTATTCATTTTCGTGTTCTATTGCATTCGTCATACATACACTATAATATACACATACCTACATACACATCACACAGTACACAGCATTAGATATACAATTGTTCAATTGTATATATCATACTCATACAATATTGTTTACATATAGGTAGCTCCCAGCTGTTACCATTTACTATACTCGTGTTCCTTTTTTTCCCCATCTAGATTTAAAGGTTACTCCGTTCCGAGAACGAACCCAAATACCTTATAAAGTATAGGTCAAAACTCAAATCTGCCACCGGGCGGGAATCGAATCCTTGGCCTAGCGCTTACAAGGCAGACGCGCTACCAACCAAGCTAACCTAGGCTGGTTGGAATTTGGAATCTATAGCTTGAATATACAATCACTATTTTCTGAAATGGGTAAGTGGTAAGTAGTGAGGGAGAGAAAAATCGTAAATAAAAATCTGGTGTGAACATCACACGATTTTCCTTATCCTACTGAATGATGCTTATTTGGGTGTTCTCCTAACCTAAAATTTACAATATCTCTAACCGTATAGTCGGTGTAGCTGAAAACCGCCAAAAAGCGGTCGAAACCCGCCAACAAGCGGTCTAAATACCGCCGACCGTAGCACCGATCTTAACCAAAAGTTTTGTGTCGCATCTTTCTCTCTCTCTCTCTCTCTCTCTCTCTCTCTCTCTCTCTCTCTCTCTCTCTCTCTCTCTCTCTCTCTCTCTCTAAGTCAGCATTATCTTACAAGCACACCAGCACCAGACAGCAGCAACATCAGCAGCTGTTAGCTACTCATAATCTATTCAGCTTACAAAGAGAGAGAGAAAAAAAAAATATCTGATGGTGCGAACATCACACGAAATTTTATTACCTTTTGCGGCATTACAAAACAGGAATTCCTAATAATATAGGTAGGTACAAAGGTATAAAATCTAGAAATGGTCGATTCCTATGTAAAAAGTTGGGAAAATCCAAATCCGAGGTCAAAACTCGGAAAAAATAACTGTAAAAGGTCGAAAATTTAATTTTTATTTTCCGTTCTAATGAAAGAGTTCAAAGGTGTGTGACGTCAGACTTTACGCAGTTGTTTTTTTTTTCGTCCGCTAGTTAGCGCCACTGAAGCACGCTAGCGGGTTTCATAGGTCGTCGCGACAAATTTCGAGATCAGAGCTCATTTGTGTGAGAAAATGTGAAAAAAATCCCCCCAAAACCAGTTTTTTTGTCTTTTTGGCGTTATGGTTCTCTGGACAAAATTTGCACCACCATTTTCGTAATCCTGGTAAAAAGACCTTTAATTTGATATACAGGTCGACTAGGTTTGGATAAGTCCTTCTATGGGGACAGACTGACAGGGTGACAGATTGACAGACAGACGACACTGAAGCGAATACAATTTATAGTCCGTCCCTTATACCTTTTTATTACTATTGTAATAACAAAGGAAGGACGGACTAAAAAAGAGCAAAAAGGAGAGGAGAATGATGGAGAAAAGGGGTAGGGTAAAGAGAGAAAGGGAAGGTGAAGAAGAGTGAGAAAAAGATGGAGGAGAGGGAAGAATATGAGGCAGAAGAAGGGGAAAGAAGAAAATGAGAAAAAAGATGGAGAGGAATAGGAGATGAAGAAAAGAAGTTCTCCTTCAATGAAGACGATGAATTAGAGAGTGGGAGAATCAGGAGGAGAAAAAGGAGAAGGAAAACAGAAGGAACTAAAAGAGGAGAAGGGTTAGGTAGAGTTGGTAGAGTACTCGAAAATCTGGTGTGAACATCACACGACTTTCCTCATCCTATTGAATGATGCTTATATTTGATCAGTTCAGACTTATGTGGCGTAGACCCACAGGTGGGCCAATAAATGGTACGTTTTTTAGGTGGGCAAATAAATGGTACACTTACCCTAATTGGGGCCGAGAAAAGCCAACGGAATTGTCCAAATGGCCACCCATCCGCAATGTTGCTTAACCTGAGTGACCTATTGGGAACTGGAGCATTAGCACTTTAACACTTAGACTCCCCTGTCTGGCGATATTATGAAAACTTCGTTGTCTCTAATTTCTCTGGTTTTGTAAAGTTTGGGGGAAACTTTGAAATGTCACAGGTTTTCCAAGGTCAAGAGAGATAGAGGAGAGAGAGGGATTAAAATAAAGGGAGGGAGAGAGAGAGAGAGAGTAAATAAAAGAGAGGGAGGAAAACAAAGAAAGGGAGAGAGAAAAGGCAGGAGAAAGACAGGGAGAGGGAGAGAGGGAGGAGGAGGAAGCATTAGCACTTTAACACTTAGACTCCCCTGTCTGGCGATATTATGAAAACTTCGTTGTCTCTAATTTCTCTGGTTTTGTAAAGTTTAGGGGGGAAACTTTGAAATGTCACAGGTTTTCCAAGGTCAAGAGAGAAAGAGGAGAGAGAGAGGAAAGGAGAGAGAGGGATTAAAATAAAGGGAGGGAGAGAGAGAGAGAGAGTAAATGAAAGAGATTGAGGAAAACAAAGAAAGGGAGAGAGAAAAGGCAGGGAGAGGGAGGGAGAGAGAGAGAGGAGGAGGAGGAGGAGGAACAAGGAAAGAGGGAATGAGAAAGAGATTGAGAGAGAAAGATCAAAAGGAAGAGAGAGAGAAGAAGGTAGAAAGACATAGAGAGAGGGCGAGGGAGAGAGAAAGAGATAAAGAGAGAGAGAGAGGAAGAGATAGAGAAACAGAGAGGAAATGAGGGAAAATATTAATTGCAAAGATTTCACATGAAATTAAAGTCACGTATTTTGTGCTTACCTAAATAATACATAGGGTACATACCTATGTGCATACATAGGGTACATACCTATGTACATACATAGGGTACATACCTACTAATAGGTACCCTACACCCTAACCTTTATTTAGGGGCCATAGATTTAGGGGCCATAGAGCCCGGACCCCAGCCCCCTCGGGCTTTTTATTCGATAAGGCGCTGCTAAATTTAGTAGATATTTATTTATTTACATATATTTTGAATAAAAACTTACAATAGGTATAGGTAGAGATCGTCTCCTAAGCTAATAAAAAATAACAAGGGTAAGTGTACCATTTATTCGCCCACCTAAAAAACGTACCATTTATTGGTCCACCTGCCAACATTTATTTTTCTAATTTTTGTTTTTATGACTACAATTTTGGAATACCACTGGTTTGATAGCATTCTTTAAGCCCTTTCTTTTGATGAAATTGGATCTTGAAAAAGTTCGTCCAGTTCAGACTTATGTGGCGTAGACCCACAGGTGGGCCAATAAATGGTACGTTTTTTAGATGGGCGAATAAATGGTACACTTACCCAATGTTCTAAGAAATATACTAAAAGTATGTTGTCCTCTATTTGCAGGATTCCATCCCCCATTTTCCTATTTGAAATACTGAATACGAGCCTATACATACGTACATACATACATAAATAATACAAAATTTATTAGATATATTCATACAATATACCTACATACATACCTAGTACACATAATACCTTATATTAGGTACATGGGAACCTCCCTGTTGTTTTAACAGAATGTAAATCTTGTACACAAAGGAAAATGAAACAGACATATGGGGGAGGTGAGGTAGAAGGAAGGGGAGGAAGAGGAAGTAGGCAGTAGAAAGGAAGAGAAGAAGAAGAAAAAGGAGAAGAGAAAGAGAAGAAGAAGAACGAGGACGAAAATATCAAAAGGAGAAAAAGAAAACAATAGTAGAAGGAAAAAAGGCTGGAGCAACGAAAGAAGGGGGAGGGGGGGAGGAGAAGAAGAAGAAGTCGAAGAGAAGAGAAGAAGGATAAGTAGAAGAAAGAAAGAAGAAGAAGAAAATGGACCTCGTGGCAAAATAGAAAGTAATAATGTCTAAATCAGGCATCTGAGAGAAAACAAGCTGGGCCCGTCCCTCCGGGAATTTTTTTGCCCGTAGTTTATTCGATCGTGGTTAAAGAAAATCAGTAGAATCGAATAGGATAGAATATACGTTTTATTTGCACATAAAATACATGAAAGTACATTGAGTACATTGTACAATGGTCAGTACCTACCTAATATGTACCTATCTAATTTGTTTAATATTCAGTTTATTATTATTCTTGATTTGATTTTTCGATTTTACTTTCATGTTGTAATGATTTAAAATCAAGACTAGAGCCCGCTCTCCCTTTATTCCCAATATAAGTTTTATGTCACCCATCCATTTATTGGCCTTGCTCGGCGTAGCTTAACATAGGTGACGCTAAAACCGGTCTTAAAATAACGACTGAAGTGTAAAACTTTCTCGCTTTGAGTTCATCGGTCGTCGCGACAAATTTCAAGATCAGAGCTCATTTGTGTGAGTACTTTCCTTATCCTATAGGAAGGAAAGTAATGTATTCGGGTCAAATTTTCGATGGTCAGTTTTTAGTGCCAAAACACGCGTTTTGAGGTTTTTTTTTTACTATTGTAATAATAAAGGAAAGACGGACTGAAAAAGTAAAAAAGCTATCACTTCATTTAATCAATATCTAGGTATTAAGGAAAGTGGGAAATACACATGTACCTTCAGGCAGAATAGGTATATAATCCATAAATTGGGTGGAAGAGAGAGAGATGAGAGATAGAAAGAGAGAGGGAGGGGACGAGAGAGAGGGAGGGAGAGAGGTAGGAAGTTTGTGTGTGTGGCGGAGGGAGAAGGGGAGAGAGGAAAGAGGGAGAGGAGAAAAAGAGAGGGAGAGAGAGAGAGACAGAGACAAGTATGAGTATGGGTGTAAGAGGGAGAGAGTGATATATGTGAGGGAGAGGGAGACAAAGAGATGTGTGCAGAGGAGAGAGAGAGAGAGAGAGAGAGAGAGAGGAGTATGGGTGTATGTGTACAAAGGAGAGAGAGAACTAAGGAAAAGTTGTGTGTCAGACGTAGAGAGTATGTGTAAGAGGGAGAGAGGGAGAAGGAGAGAGAGAGGGAGAAGGAGAAGGAGAGAGAGGGAGAAGGAGAGAGAGAGACAGTGAGAAGTGTATGTAAGAGGGACAGAGAGAGAAGGAGAGAGGGTGAGGAGTGTATGTTAGAGAGACAGAGAGAGAAGGAGAGGGAGAGAGAGAGAGAGAGAGGGAGAGAGAGAGAGAGAGAGGGAGAGAGAGGAAGAGATGGTGAGGAGTGCGTGTAAGAGGGAGAGAGAGAACATAGTAATTTAACATTTAAATTATTCATTATATGCTTGAGGCGGGTTAGCAAAGCCGCTTGTGTAAGAAAATAAATAATGCTCTTAGTAGAGGTAGATAAGAAAATACATACCGTACTACTTCTACCTATCTAACTAAGTATGTACTTACTTATAGGCACCTACTTTTTAGTCCGTCCTTCCTTTATTATTACAATAGTAATAAAAAGGTATAAGGTTCGTTATCGAAACAGCTGGCTTGCTTTCGGGACAGTAAGATATAGGTAAATATAGTTCCCTTTATCAAACCTCTTGGGGAAAAAATCATTCCTGAAGGGAATTTAGCAAAAGAAGAAGAAGAAGAAGAAGAAGAAGAAGAAGAAAAAAAAATCTGTTCCTACTAGAGAAAGTTTAGTACCTATATACATACAATTATTAGGCTCAAACCGGAAAACTGTCGACCTAAAAATAGAGAAAACCGGAGAACAAGCCATAAATCAACGCCCGATATTCAAATTGTACACGATATGGAGGAAGCAAGAAAAAGGAAAGAAATAAAATGGCGTACAAGTAGGGTGAAAAGAGGAATTGAAATAGGGTGAAAATAGGGTCTAAATAGAGTTAAAATAGGATTGAAAAAAGGTGAAAATAGGATCGAAATAGGGTGTGAAAACAGAGTTTCCTATTAATAGGTGTTTAGAGGACGTGGAGGAAAAATAATAGGAAATAAATAAAATAGGGTACAAATAGGATTGAAATACGGGGAAAATAGTATTGAAGAAATAGGGTCGAAATAGGGGGAAATAGGTTGACAACAGGGTCGAAATAGGGACACAGGGTTTCTTATTAATAGGTGTTTAGAGGCTGTGGAAGAAAAATAATAATAATAAAATAGGGTAAAAATTTTAAAAAAATTTTGGGGGGGGGTACCTACCTAATAGGTTGAAAACAGGGTCGAAATAAGGTACAAATAGGGTCATAATGTTTCCTATTAATAGGTGTTTAGAGGCTGTGACAGCAGTCGGAAATGGCTTTTCCTGTGGGGTTTTCCGGGAAGATAGTAAAACTGTCAGACTAGCTGTAAATAATACCCGGGAAGTTCTTGAGTGTGAAATTTGTACCTACTTGAGAGCGAGAGAAGGGAGATTTAGATTTTGTAGCAGTGGTGGATTTTATCCTGAAGTTATAAGGCTCGTGTCTTCTTCTCTCTGCGATTTTGGAACGATAAGACCTTGGGAGTTACAGTTGCCTTTACAGTATCAAACCTCTTTAAAAAAAAAAAAAAAATCATTTATTAATGTATTTATTATCAACCTATCAAATAATTCTATTCTAGTCTATGTACATATTTATACGTATAGTATAGTCGATGTCGCTGGGCTGGGCTAGCTCCATTCACATTCATATTGTAGGGCAGTTTTTAGGGGAATTTTTCATTTCCAGTTTTTATTTTTTAGTTTTTAGGACATTTTTTACTTTCAGTTTTTTTATATTTTAGTTTTTCTTGATTGGCGTTGGAATGATAAGTTTCACAGGACATAGATAGGTAAATAAAATAAACAAAAGTTGACTTGGAAAAATTAATACTTGATAATTGACGCAACCCTTTGCAGTCATATTAATAATAATAATAAAAATAATGATGATGATGATTATAATGATAATAATTGTATAATTGTACAGAAGGATGACGAATGAACACTACTTGTTTCTTGGAACGAGAAATCTTACATAAGACGTTTCGAGAGACATTGGAAAATTCTCAAACTTTCAAGAGGGAAATGTTTGTCACGCGTAGGGCAGGTGACTTTAACCCCTTGTTCAAAAGTTAGGGTGAAACAATCAGAAAAAAAAAAAAACAAACAATGTTTCAAATCAATTTCTCTATTGGAAGAAAAAAATCGTCGAAAACTTGAAATTGACT
>NW_007378904.1:72204-74704 GCF_000475195.1 Diaphorina citri | reverse complement strand
TGGGACAAAACACCTGCAATGCCCACATTGCTAGCATCTGTGCTAAGAATAGTTTCCAGATTAGGATCATAATGAGCTAGAATTCGTTCAGACCTAATCTCTGCCTTGATATCATTAAAAGCCTTGTCATGACTTTTATTCCATTTCCAAGCCATTTCCTTTTTTAATAAATCATACAGAGGACTAGCTATGTGGGACATCTTAGGTACAAACTTAGCATAGTATGTAACTAAACCTAAAAATGACTTCAATTCAGTAACATTAGTAGGAACATTTATAGCGTTGATTGCATTACTTTTGCTATCCGGCACTGATATTCCCTTTTTATTAATAGAATACCCAAGAAATTCAATTTCATCTTTGAACAACACACACTTGTCAATATTGAGTGTGAGGCCTGCCTCCGCAAGTTTGTTCAGAACAGTTTCTAAATTTTTCAACAAGTCATTCTCATCAGTACCAGATACAAAAATATCATTAAAAAAACAATTTACACCTTCAATACCTAGGAACATTTTTTCCATCTCCCTCTGGAAAATACCTGGTGCCGATGAAATGCCATATGGTAACTTTTTGTAAGCAAACAACCCCCTGTGAGTTGATATAGTAGTTAAAACCTGACTTTCCGAAGACAATGGCAATTGCAAATAGGCACGAGATAAATCCAGTTTGGCAAAAACAGAGCCTTTAATTGAGCTTAGAATGTCAGAGATTCTTGGTATTGGATGTTTATCCACCACCAAGCATTTATTCAATGTGACTTTGTAATCACCACAGATTCTCAGCTGACCGTTGCTCTTAACTATGGGCACTATGGGAGTTCCCCACTCGGAAGATTCTACTGGATAAATAATATCTTCCTTCACCATTCGTTCCAGTTCCTCAGAGACCTTATCTTTAAGAGAAAATGGCAGGGGTCTAGGCTTGAAAAATTTGGGAATTGAATCTGGTTTTAAATGCAATTTAAATTCCTTATTTTTAAATGAACCAATTTTTTCAGAAAAAACTTTAGGGTATTTCTCAGTCACTTTGGACTGTAACTTCATTTTTTCATCTATGTTACATAAAAATGAAGAAGAATCTAACAGTTTTAATTTATATAACCACTCCCTCCCCACAATTGGAGGACCAGAAGTCTCAAATATAAACAATTTTGAGATGAATGAATTATTCACTTTAACCTCAATATGACCAATAGGCCTAATAGACTCCCCCGAGTAGACCTTAAATACCTTTGTGGATGGGAACAATTGCCCATCAATCCCATATTCCTTTGCACTTGCAAGACTCATCGCTGTTATTGCAGAACCGGTGTCTACTTCAAATTCCACCTTGTGTGCCCTCTTGCACCCTTTTTCTACAGAAGCTACCCGCAAGCCAATCTTAATTGGTGATCGTCCATCATCCACATTGAACAGCTGCGACAGGTGGAAATCTTCTATCTCTGTATTGTTCACTGCTGGCTGCCCCCTGTTTTTCTGCAAACACCCAGACACTGTATGTCCTTTCTTTTTGCAGAATAAACAAGTAGACTCCTTCCACTTACATTGGGGCTTTGTGTGCCCTTTTGCACCACAACACCAACATGTGATCCTTGACTGACTTTTCTCATGTGACTTCTTGATAGGCCTATGTGACTGCTTATTCACATTTCCACTCACCATACTGACAGAGCTTGCTTGGAGTTTGGATGCATCTCGAGTAGCTGTTTCAATAGATGTTGCCAATTTCACACTCAGGGAAACTCAATTTTCCCTCATCAGCCAGGAGTTTTCTCTTGATGTTGGGGTCCACCACCCCCCAGACCAATTGATCCCTCATGGCATTGGATAGTTCATCATTGAACTGGCAATACTCACTCAGCTTCCTCAATGCGACCACATACTCTGCTATGGACTCCCCTGCTTCCTGTCTCCGTTCCCTGAAATTGTAGCGCTATCCATGAGGAAATTAGGGGCTGGGCTCACATACTGTACAAGCAAATCTTTGAGCTCATCATAGGTCATAGGGTTTGGATGCTGGGTTGGTAGGCAGAAGCGAGTCTCTCAGGACATTATATGCATTTGTGCCTAAATATGACAAAAATAGCAGGACCTGTTGCATGTCTGATATTGAATTTAAAGTGCAGGGAGAGAAATGCTTAACAGCCACCTTCCTGCTCAACAGCAGGTTGCCTCACGGACAAAGGATACCAAATGATTTTGAGAAGATAATGAGAGAGAGGTATTGATAGGGGGGGGGGATGCTGATCAAGTTAGAATATTTTATGTTTTGAAACTTTTGAGAATTCAGTGAATTAGTTATAAAGCTATGTCCACACATGGTCGGACCTCGTCAATTGATGTCGACTGAATACTGAAACTGCCTCGACAATATAGATTCACCTCTTCACCTCGTCGATCGACTATGTGTGGACACAGCTTTTTAGGAAGCACAGTAGACAGAATTACTCGAAGGACAACCCTGTATACTGTCTCCTAAGCACACAACGGCGGGCATG
>NW_007378904.1:64174-71218 GCF_000475195.1 Diaphorina citri | reverse complement strand
CCTCCGAATGACCTGTATATTTGGATGTACAAAGAACCGTTAAGTGTTCACTTGTATAGTTACAAACCAAAGGAATTTTTAGAAGTTTCATAGAGGAAACTTTAACATCTTATCGCCCCCAAATCAAAGAGGGAAGGAGAAAAGGATAGCCAGCCGTTCCGAAAACGAAGTCCTTATCCGTTCAGGATAAAGTCCGCCCCGAGCGGGGATCGTAAAAGTGACCTAGCGCTTACGCGGCAGACGCGCTACTCTCCAAGCTAACTAGACTGGCTGTGTCAAACCTTGATCGGAATCACCCACATATCATTAGAGCCTCCATGAAACGCTCAAATGAACTTCCTGTCCTGTATTGACGGGAGAAACATAACCATCTGAACCTTGACTGTCAAAGACATACAGCAGATCAAGCATAGCTAAGGTGAGACTTGAAAAACTCTACTTGAAAGTACCTTAAAGTACACAGGCTTTAGACAAGTGTCGAAGAGTGCCCTTGACCTAAATCCAAGTATCTTTACAACTGTTTCTGCCGCACACAAGACAATCGTCTTCAAAATTTGAACAAGAGAAAATTTATGAGAACATTTTTCGTCATTTAAACAATATTTTAACAAAAAGATAACCTCGACAATACACAAAGTTTCGCGTGACAACCAACTGATTTGGATTATTTGTAATCCTAATCTCTAGAACGAGGAATTCACTAAGGATGGCCATTATCCATTGTTACTCCATGCAGGGGCGTTCGCAGCCTAGCCGGACCTTGGGACTAACTCCCTAATCGGTGCTAATAGTGGCCCTCGAGGAGGGAGTTGGGACTACTACTAATGTTTTTTAAAACTCCTCCTGATAAAAACAAGACTATTAGAGGTACTTTTTATTTCCATTTTGGTGGGCTAAATACTGCTCGTTGCGGCCCCCTTCAGGATCTCGGGCCCTGGGCAAATGGGACCTAATGAACAACCCCCTGGGATGAAACCGGACCTGACTCCTCCTTTGATGAATCCGGCCCTGACTCCGTGTAAAGTATGTTCGTTCATGTTTGTACTGGGACTTGAAGATATGCTCGTTGCGGCCCCCTTCAGGATCTCGGGCCCTGGGCAAATGGGACCCAATGAACAACCCCCTGGGATGAAACCGGACCTGACTCCGTGTAAAGTATGTTCGTTCATGTTTGTACTGGGACTTGAAGATGTGAATAATACTGGCAGAATACACTTTGAATGAATGGGCGAGGTTAATGGGAACCGCCACATATGAAACCTGTACTTAGAGTTAAATTCATGACGATTCTCATCGTATTAGAATCAATGGCTTTGTCGTGAAGGGTACGATTGACGGTGAACTACAATTAGGTTTAATGAAATTAATAAAATGAAATATATGAAAGACTTGAAAGAGGTCTTCAAAATATATACGAAATCAAAACTACTCACAAATGTCGCAACCTGGGAGGGATTTTTTGGAAACAACTTCAGAAGAAACAGTTTTCTTATGTAGAATCCAAAGTTCCTATTCCAGAGGAAGAATTGAACAAAGGTAGGAAATCAAAACTACTCACAAATGTCGCAACCTGGGAGGGATTTTTTGGAAACAACTTCAGAAGAAACAGTTTTCTTATGTAGAATCCAGTTCCTATTCCAGAGGAAGAATTGAACAAAGGTAGTTTTTTTTTGAAGGCATCTAAAAATCATCAGAGTAGATTCCATAGTACATATTCCAGAAAAATAATTCAGCAGATATGGTTTTTTGATCCATGAAGAAATCAGCACAGAACTGATATCAAAAGAAACTACGAAACTAAAATTTAATGTTAAACATTGTAGACCTCGAACTTGCACCCAACTTGGGCCTTTTTCAAGACATAATGGCAGGATTCTAGTGAGCTCTTCCACCCAACAATCTTGACAATAACTTCAGAACCAAATCGGCAAATTTCGCCCGTCTTCACCAGAAGAAGTCCATTAACGGAGAGAAAACAATCAGAAGACCCCCAACTTGGGCCTTTTTCAAGACATAATGGCAGGATTCTAGTGAGCTCTTCCACCCAACAATCTTGACAATAACTTCAGAACCAAATGGGCAAATTTCGCCCGTCTTCACCAGAAGAAGTCCATTAACGGAGAGAAAACAATCAGAAGACTCATGAACAAGGTTTTGATATTTAAATGACCTTTACAGCATTGGTTACAGGAGATCTAGATTATCAAGCACTTCAGACTTCACACTTTAGCTGGGATTATGATCTGCCAGTTTGCAGACATGATTAATGATTCATACATGAGAAATATTGTTTCCTATCACACTTTAGCTGGGATTATGATCTGCCAGTTTGCAGACGTGATTAATGATTCATACATGAGAAATATTGTTTCCTAACATGTGAATAAGAAATAGTCTGTTCTCTATTCTATGCAAGAAATATCATAGATTCCTGGGTCATATATTAGTAACGACTAGAAATATGTTAAGAATGAGTCACACTTTAGCTGGGATTATGATCTGCCAGTTTGCAGACATGATTAATGATTCATACATGAGAAATATTGTTTCCTAACATGTGAATATGAAATAGTCTGTTCTCTATTCTATGCAAGAAATATCATAGATTCCTGGGTCATATTAGTAACGACTAGAAATATGTTAAGAATGAGTGAGTTGTAAAAAAGAACTACTCATTTTAGTGAACTACTCAGTCAATGAGTCAAACAATATTTTAGGTGTTGAATTTTCCGTCTTTTAAGTGGCAGGGTTGTTCAACCCAAAGTTGCCGTCTCTCATCCCAATTATCCTTCTTTTACTTTTTGAAAACTTCTCTCTTGGTTTGACTCTTTCTTTGTTTGTTGGTTTCAGTTGTAAAAAAGAACTACTCATTTTAGTGAACTACTCAGTCAATGAGTCAAACAATATTTTAGGTGTTGAATTTTCCGTCTTTTAGTGACAGGGTTGTTCAACCCAAAGTTGCCGTCTCTCATCCGCATTATCCTTCTTTTACTTTTTGAAAACTTCTCTCTTGGTTTACTACTGTGGTCTCCGGTAATGTTGCAAACTTGGAATGCTACACCGGAATCATGGGGAAATATGCCTTCGTCACCGTTGCATAGTCATCAACGAAATCCACACAGGAGAGGGAGAGAGAGAGAGAGAGAGAGAGAAGAGTAAGAAACCAACAAGAAGAAAAAATCAACAAAAGAAATTTTCCCATCGAAATCATGGGACCATTGCCGATGTTTGTTGAGGTATTTCTTGAACTCTTCCTCAAGAAGAAGTACGAGTAGAAAACAATAAAACAAAATGAAGAAGAAGACGACGAAGAAGAAGAAGAAGAAGAAGGAGAAGGAAACGCAGAAGACAAATGTGGAAAGAAGAAAACAAAATACTTGTGCTGATAGAAATGGAAAGAATAAAGAAGAGAACAGGAGGAAGAAGAAGCAGATGAAGAAGGAGAAAGAGAGGAGGAAGAAAAAGAGGAAGGCGAAGCAGAAGAAAAAGAAAGATCAGAAAGAGAAGAAGAAGGACAAGAGAAAAAGAAATATCAAGAACAAGAAGAAAAATAAGAAGAACAACAACAACAAGAAGAATAAGAATAGCAATTATTCATGCGTGGCATTCAGGCTATGCTTTTTTCTTGCGTTTGTGAAGATTCGTCGAGATTCATCAGCGGATCTCGAAAAGAAATTGTAACGATCCTTATCTCTTGGTAAAATCAGGAGCACATTGTTAAAATCAGGGGCACATCGGTAAAATCAGGGGCGGGGCGCAGGAAAGAAGTTGTGCGCATGGAGGAATAAGTCTTCACTAAAGTGTGGCTTTTTACCTTCTAAATTCAAGGACAGCCCAAGATTTAGGAATTCAAAGAAAGCTCTGAGGCTTTCTTGAACTCTTCCTCAAGAAGAAGTACGAGTAGAAAACAATAAAACAAAATGAAGAAGAAGACGACGAAGAAGAAGAAGAAGAAGGAGAAGAAAACGCAGAAGACAAAAGAAGAAGAAGAAGAAGAAGAAGAAGAAGAAGAAGAAGAAGAAGAAGAAGAAAGAGAAGACGACGTCGAAAAAGGCGAAGCAGAAGAAAAAGAAAGATCAGAAAGAGAAGAAGAAGGACAAGAGAAAAAGAAATATCAAGAACAAGAAGAAAAATAAGAACAACAACAACAACAACAACAACAACAACAACAAGAATAAGAAGAGAAGAAGAAGACCGCTCGTATTATCAAGGTTCACCTTTCCGTGGTCCGATAAAGTTATTTTAATTTGTCATTCCATCCAGTAGTAATCCGAACCTAAATGTCAATGAATTGTCTTGCAGTTTCATTAGGTCGTATAACTTCCTCGGTTGTGGTTAGCATGAGGCGTATTCGGATAATCCAATGACGGACGAATACGGATTAGAGTTTAGACGTAAACTTAATGACGGACGAATACAGATTAGAGTTTAGCGAAGCAGAAGAAAAAGAAAGATCAGAAAGAGAAGAAGAAGGACAAGAGAAAAAGAAATATCAAGAACAAGAAGAAAAATAAGAAGAAGAAGAACAACAACAACAACAAGAATAAGAATAAGAATAGATAGAAGATGAGACATGGATGTTAGAGAGAACATGGAAACAAGAGTTGTTGACATTGGAGAGTTGTTGCACTTAGTCGAAGATGAAGAAGATTAGAATAGACTGCGCTGCAAAATTCTCAGCTGGTTCACAACAACAACAACAACAACAACAACAACAACAACAACAACAACAACAACAACAACAACAACAACAACAACAAGAATAAGAAGAGGAGACATGGATGTTAGAGAGAACATGGAAACAAGAGTTGTTGACATTGGAGAGTTGTTGCACTTAGTCCAAGATGAAGAAGATTAGAATAGACTGCGCTGCAAAATTCTCAGCTGGTTCACGAAATGAAGAATAAAGCAATGAAGCTAACATAGAAGAGATGGTTCTCAAGCTAGCCAATATGGTCAGAAGAGTCAAAGGAAAAACATACAATACAAACGTACATATCTCAATAACCTTATAATATCTAGTATCATTGTGATTGTTAGTACAGTAAAAGATTAGTAGTGCCATAGAAGAGATGGTTCTCAAGCTAGCCAATATGGTCAGAAGAGTCAAAGGAAAAACATACAATACAAACGTACATATCTCAATAACCAATAGCCTTATAATATCTAGTATCATTGTGATTGTTAGTACAGTAAAAGATTAGTAGTGTGATACTCATACATAGGTATAACTCATATTATCGGTTAGCCTCAAAGAGACAAGTTGCATGGAATTATTGGAAGTCCCATTCAGGCTCAACTTCATTATATATGCTTGCTATACCTACAAAGACTTTTGTGATCCTGTTTGAATAATGCTTTGATATTCGTTGGAGTTCGCAACTCCTTTGAGAGCTAAGTATCAATAGAGCAGGAAGAGTTGGGTGGAAGAGCTCACTGTGAGAATTCGTCAATTATTCAGAAGCCACGAGAATGAAAAAGAAAGCTCCTTTTTGTTTTGTGAATGAAAAAGAAAGCTCTTAACCCTATAATAACACTAATACTAGTTACTGCTCATTTGTAACAGCTCCTTATTTTTGTAGCAATTTTCAATTGACGTTATATACTTCTGACCAAGTACCGAGAATTCTGCCATTAAAGCCAAAATGAAGAGTAGGTAATGCTTTGATAATACGAACATCTCATAGTGTGTCTACGCGTATTGGTATAATTCGGTCAAAACCTTGAAAATTTGGTTGAACAAAACACCTTGCGCCCGGATTACACGCTTTTCCCCAATTTTCCTCCTCGAAATCGTTGAAATGTCAGGCGCAAATCCGGTAGAAATCACACATCCAGCGACAGTCCTTAAGGTCAAAGGTTGACTAACACGATGGAACCTTGAAACTCTCATCCACGGATGATTGATCAAGAAATTTATTGACGTCACGACTGGCAAGATCCATGTACCACATGATTGAGTTTTAGACCAGATCTAGCTCGAGAGAGAGGAAAGGATCGTTTCGTCATTTTCTCGAGAAATGTTGCCTAGAATCACGCTGGTAGCCTGGTACTCCGGGTAGTTGTGAAGAGAATTTTCAGTCTTATACCTACTACGAGTATGTACAACTTGTTAAAGTAAATGGTTCGCCAGACATCAGAAAAGAGGACAAGGTCAAGCTTAAAGAGCTGCATGAAAGTTGGATTGATTTGATGAAAAAATGAAAATGATTTTCTCGAGAAATGTTGCCTAGAATCACGCTGGTAGCCTGGTACTCCGGGTAGTTGTGAAGAGAATTTTCAGTCTTATACCTACTATGTACAACTTGTTAAAGTAAATGGTTCGCCAGACATCAGAAAAGAGGACAAGGTCAAGCTTAAAGAGCTGTATGAAAGTTGGATAGATTTGATGAAAAAATGAAAATAAATCTCAAAATTTCTAATGTTCTCCAATCAATTATATTGTTTCCACTCTCTACAATTCCATCTATGACTTCTAGGGAGTTCGCTATATTAGGCACACAGCCTACTTCAAAGCGCGCTGTTGAATAACACAAAAAACACCATCGCGTCAAATGAGGTTTCGAATTACAAATAAGGAATTTGCCCACTTAACACACGATCTGCCAAATAAAGCACACCAGTTCTATGAAAGTTGTCTTTAGGAATCCACATTCACAATCATAGTGGAACTTTATGGTCTAGCTCTAGGGCGAAGATGTCAGAGGCCTGTGGTTTATGACAATCATATTGTTGTGAACTCTTCAAGTACCGCCTCTTGTCATCAAATAATAAATAATGAGCCGCCTAGGATTAATTAGTTTTTTTTAAGAGGTTTGACAGAGGGAACTGTAACTGCTATGGTCTTATCGTCCCGAAATCGAATAAGAGAGAAGGAAGACAGGATAGGAGAAAGCCAGCCGTTCCGAGAACGAACATAATCCGCCCCGGGCGGGAATCGAACCCGCGGCCTAATTAGTTTTTAATTTTACTATTTTAGGTAGGTACCTTTTTATGGTGGAAAAGTTGAGATGAAAATGCCAAAAAAAAAAAAAAAAACCTTTG
>NW_007378904.1:0-63171 GCF_000475195.1 Diaphorina citri | reverse complement strand
AAGAGGTTTGACAGGGGGAACTAACTGCTATGGTCTTATCGTCCCGAAAATCGAAGAGAGAAGGAAGACAGGATAGGAGAAAGCCAGCCGGTCCGAGAACGAACATTATCCCATCAGGATAAAATCCGCCCCGGGCGGGAATCGAACCCGCGGCCTAGCGCTTACAAGGCAGACGCACTACCAACTAAGCTAACTAGGCTGGCTATAAAATTATTGACAATCATGAATGCAACTCAATGTCGTTTTGAATTTCCTTTTCATGACTACCTAGGAGAGTTTGCAATGTTTGTCTAGCTCCGAAATTCGGAAAAATGCCATAAAAAGCCTAAACTAAACAGTTCTATGCTCACAAGTCTAAACATCCTTGTTCTATAGAGATACATACCTACATGAATCAGCTAGAAACCTTGCCAATCATCTAATAGCCTTCTTGTCCATCATTAATTGTTGGGTCAAAAAACTTCATGATATTCTACATTGCATACAATGTAAGGTACATACGTAGCATTATTTTATTGTACAATGTATGTACATGTTAAGACGATGTTCTTTTATATCGTTGATTCGTTTATTATAAAATACTTGTCTAATTGCTATCGCTGGGTACTTGCAATCCATTGATGTGTACATTTTAAGTTCTCAATTAAATAAATAGACAATACCTCAGAAAATCGGCAAAGGACACACTAGATCTTAAATAGTGCTTCTTCTTAAAGTCTAAATAATCTTAAATATCCTTGTTCTATGACTGTAATCCATTGATGTCTACATTCCAAGTCCTCAATTAGATAAATAAAATACTTGTCTAATTGCTATCGCTGGGTACTTGGTGAGGTTGGTACGTATCATTTGCATAAAGTTTGAAAATTCCGGCGTATCACAGATAAATAGATACCTCAGAAAATCGGCAAATCTCCTCAATGAGATAAATAGATAATACCGCAGAAAATCGGCTAAGCACATCAAGATTCTTCTTCCCGAAGAATTTCTGCGGGGAATCTCTCATTAATAGCGGATCTGGGGACAGTTCCAATTACCTCCCGAGGACATTGTCTCCACGACCAAGTCACGTCGAGGCAATTGAAGCAAACTTACCCACAGATAAAGAGATGGTCGACATCCAGAGCAATTAAAGATCCACAAGTTCAAAACCCCCACGAGATACGATAATAGAGAGACCCAGAAGAAATGACAATAGAACGAAGTGGTCTGCAAAGTACGATAAGGGACGTCGAAGCAATTGAAGCAAACTTACCCACAGATAAAGAGATGGCAGTTCGGATTGACATCCAGAGCAATTAAAGATCCACAAGTTCAAAACCCCTTCGAGAAACGATAATAGAGAGACCCAGAATAAATGACAGTGGAGCGAACGAAGCGGTCTGCAAACTAGGACACGGATCGTGATTAGAGGGCTTTTCAGTACATAGTTGGAAAAAGTTTCACTTCTTTCATATTTAGATCCAAACTACAAGCAGATATGGACCAAAACTTCCATAGTTGCTTTAAAATTTTCAAATCCTTCCCTCGGATTATTATCATTTCAATATGTTTGGCAGAGGGAACTGCTGGAATCTTATCGTCTCGAAAGCGAAAATTCAATTTAGAATCCACCATCTAAAAAGTAACAATAACCAGCTTGTAAAGTTTTGCCGCTTATCTTAATTTCTGAAATGTCAATCTACTTACACATCTCGTTATGTGCTCGAGCAAGTTGTTCTGCAATATCCACCTATTCTTTAAAATCGCTCAACTATTTACATTTCTGCTGTAAGTTTGCTAATATGAGAAGCAAGATGTGATATGAAGACATCAAAACTGAGAAAGGAAAGGCCGTTTCCATTTATGTCGCTTCAAACGACAAACTATCGCGGATTCCCTCAATGATCTTTGCATTTCTATTGTTGTCCTTGGCTATTATCATTGTCATTACTACTATTACTACTGTGGTCTCCGGTAATGTTGCAAACTTGGACTGCTACACCGGAATCATGGGGAGATATGCCTTCGTCACCGTTGCATAGTCATCAACGAAATCCACACAGGAGAGGGAGAGAAAAGAGTAAGAAACCAACAAGAAGCCACCTATTCTTTAAAATCGCTCAACTATTTACATTTCTGCTGGAAGTTTGCTCATATGAGAAGCAAGATGTGATATGAAGACATCAAAACTGGGAAAGGAAAGGCCGTTTCCATTTATGTGTTTGGATTTACTTTGATCATTATTGGTGCCAATGTCTAGCTTTGTTGAAGTTTCATTCAATAAATCTTCAACAAGTGTGATTACTCGTAATTCAGTTCTGTTGATGAATTAGAAATTTCAAGAAAAAAAAGTTTACCACCTATTCTTTAAAATCGCTCAACTATTTACATTTCTGCTGGAAGTTTGCTCATATGAGAAGCAAGATGTGATATGAAGACATCAACACTGGGAAAGGAAGGGCTGTTTCCATTTCATGACTTTGGATTTACTTTTATCATTCTTGATGCCAATGTCTAGCTTTGTTGAAGTTTCATTCGATAACTCTTTGACAAGTGTGATTAATTCGTTCTGTTGGTGAGTTAGAAAATTTAAAGGAAAAAAGTTTAACTAAAAGAGTTCTCTTTGAAATTAAATGGTAAACAATTACAACTATTTGCAAAAAGAGTTGTAAAATTCAACAACATAATAAAAATAATCAAAGCAAAGCAATCAACATGTCTCGAAAAATTACATCATTATCCTTAACAAAATGAAAACGGAATATAAAAGCATGCAAAATGAAAGATGACCTGTGCCCGACAAAAAGTTTAACTAAAAGAGTCCTCTTTGAAATTAAATGGTAAACAATTACAACTATTTGCAAAAAGAGTTGTAAAATTCAACAACATTATAAAAATAATCAAAGCAAAACAATCAACATGTCTCGAAAAATTACATCATTATCCTTAACAAAATTAAAACGGAATATAAAAGCATGCAAATTGAAAGATGACCAGTGCCCGATAACATGTCTCGAAAAATTACATCATTATCCTTAACAAAATGAAAACGGAATATAAAAGCATGCAAAATGAAAGATGACCTGTGCCCGATAGCGAATTAACACACTACACGACCAAGACACATTAGATAGGCAAGCCAGAGCGTTCCTAACGGTAGATTAATGACAATTAGCATGTTAGAGGAATAACTTGCAGCGAAATTCATGACCAAGATCAAGAACCTGGAGCTTCAAAACTGTTGCATGAGCTAAACCACTTTGTTAACAATCCTCAGGATGGAAAACACGAAAAGGCAACTAGAAGACACCAGTACGATACGTTAAAGATACGGAAAATACCTGTAATGTAATATTTAATGAAGATATCCTCGTAATATACAAGAACCTGGAGCTTCAAAACTGTTGCATGAGCTAAACCACTTTGTTAACAATCCTCAGGATGGAAAACACGAAAAGGCAACTAGAAAACACCAGTACGATACGTTAAAGATACGGAAAATACCTGTAATGTAATATTTAATGAAGATATCCTCGTAATATTTATCTTGATCAAAAAAGTATAGGCGAATACCTGTTACGTGTACATTTTGAGAGATATACCAACAAATACATAGTCTATAAGGGCAAGGTCTCAAGTACCCAAGTAAATCGCTGGACGTGTTCTTATTCCCACTCAATTTTTCCACTACGGACAGTGAATTCTCATATTACAAAATATGTATTTCAAGTACAGTTTCTTTACTTTCTAACAGCTCTGGGCAAGGTCTCAAGTACCCAAGTAAATCGCTGGACGTGTTCTTATTCCCACTCAATTTTTCCACTACGGACAGTGAATTCTCATATTTCAAAATATGTATTTCAAGTACAGTTTCTTTACTTTCTAACAGCTCCATTGTTTCCACAGCACTTTCGCTCAGAATCCCGGTTAGGTTTTCCTTCAAGGACGAGAACAATGTCAGGTAATCTTCCCAGTAAAGTTTTGTGGAACCTTGGGAGTGGTCGAGCAAATTGGTTTTTGTTATGACTTTGATGTTCTGATGTGCGTTTCCTGTGAGGTTTTTTTTATGATTCTCTTAAATGTCATGCCATTTTTTTTCCTTTCATCAGTTCGTAAAGCAGAAGAAAAATATGCCTTAAAACATCAAAATTAGTTTTCATAGCGAATACATACCTTAATAGTGACCCAAAAGACCCCAAAAAAACACCACCCTGACTCAAAGTTGTGACTTTGCGAAAAATTAATAGCTCATCCCTAAAGGGGATTCAGCTAAAAACAGAGCTTGGATCAGATAGAATTCAACTTCGGACCAAATCGCGAAAAATTAATAGCTCATCCCTAAAGGGGATTCAGCTAAAAACAGAGCTTGGATCAGATAGAATTGAACTTCGGACCAAATCATTATTAGGTGTAATATAACACCTTTTTTTAAACTTCATAGTATGCATACAAGCAGGAAAAGAACACAATGCCTGTGCCTGAACAAAATAAGTAAAATAAAGGAAAAAGCGAAAAGGAAATCCCAAAGTCGAAACCGAAACGAAGTTAGCCATTCTCTGCCACTCTCCGATTCACTTCTCGCGGAAGGTGTGCGCCTGGCAAATAATAGAATTCGAGCTTCCCAATAAGATCAAAGACACCGCGCAAGGAGTTCATTACGAAATTACCAGGAGGTAATGCCTTCGTTTACGATCGCGCGAAGATTCTGGCTGCAGAAGATGAGCCTAAGATGGAACGATTGTGCTTTATGGCATTGGTAGGGGAATTCTACAAAAGAAATCAGACATCCAGAAGGAAAACTAAAAGTATTAGAAGATGAAGAAATGTTAGAAGATGCTCTGGGAGAAGATGAGCTATAGGATGCAACGATTGTGCTTTATGGCACTGGTAGGGGAATTCTACAAAAGATTCTAACTTGTCGGCCAAAGTCCACGCATTCCTCAAATTCTACGAGACTTTATTTGAATAGGTCAGCACAGTTTAAGATATCAACAAGAAAAAAAAAAAAAAAAAAAAAAAAAAAAAAAAAAAAAAACTAACTCTAAAGTATAAGTCAGGTCATTATGCTTACAAATACAGAAATACTTAGAAGACAAAGCAAAACTGAGTGGAATCCAAGCAATGCTCGCTGTCCGCTAAGCAAATTTCTCACGAAAATCAGGATCAAAAAGAACAATGGTGACGCAAATTTCTGACGGATAACCAGAAAGTTCGTGGACAAGTTCAAATCATTATACCGTCGAAAAAAAGTCCAAAGTGGAATGCACTTCTGAATGTACAGGAAGATTTGTGACCTTCCTGAGAACATAGGTGTACTTTGGACAAGAAAGATGTAACGGTTTGGTACTTATCACTCACAAATAGGAGTTCCAAACATGCTACTGCTAGGAAATTCCGTGTATTGGTGAACTTACCTGTGAACATAAGAACAAACAATCTAATTAGATAACAGTGATACAAAGGGGAAACGTGGTAAAACTACATGAGAAATGATAATGGGATAGTTTTATAAACTAAAGAAATAGCTAAGGTGCGGAGGGCATCCACTCGTAAAGTTTTGCAGTCCACACCAAATGCCAGCCCAAAAGTGATCACCCAAGAGCTGATTGAGAGGCTGACAAAAAAGCCGATCTGAATACGGGAAAAGTCACAAAAGAAGAAGTTGTTATGGACATTAAAATTTTCAGATAGCAACATTACTTGATTAGTGGGACTTAGGAACTTGATTCAGTCCCTTTCAACATGGACAGTAACCCTCCGGCATCCACTCGTAAAGTTTTGCAGTCCACACCAAATGCCAGCCCAAAAGTGATCACCCAAGAGCTGATTGAGAGGCTGACAAAAAAAGCCGATCTGAATACGGGAAAAGTCACAAAAGAAGAAGTTGTTATGGACATTAAAATTTTCAGATAGCAACATTACTTGGTTAGTGGGACTTAGGAACTTGATTCAGTCCCTTTCAACATGGACAGTAAGATGAAGTGATAAGTTTTGAGCAAATGTTGGTCAATGTCATCGAAGGGGAAGACGAGAGGATTATTGGTAACAGTGGGAGTTCACTCTAGGTCGCAATCAGGCAAAGGCCCCAAGTGGCCCAAAAATTTCGTCTTGGGCACAACGGATAGATACATCAGGCGATTGAAGGCGAAGGGGAAGACGAGAGGATTATTGGTAACAGTGGGAGTTCACTCTATAGGTCGCAATCAGGCAAAGGCCCCAAGTGGCCCAAAAATTTTGTCTTGGGCACAACGGATAAATACATCAGACGATTGAAGGCTACACTTAGTAAAAGAGTCCGGAAGGGTTCAAAAACTGAGCAGAAAATTTCTTTTGTGTGCTTCAACAATGGAGAACAATTAATCAAAATCGGACTCACCTTTAGAGAATTATCGTGAAAGATGTGGAACAATTGGACAGAACATGGAACATTAGGTATCGAATTAAAAACACAATTTGTTAATTTGATAAGATATTAAATATTAAAGTTTGTACCAAATTTGAGATGTATGATCCGAGATTAGATCACAATATGATAGATGAGAGCACTTTCAGCTAACCCAATATCCACATACCGATAAGGTGTGTGTACTTTTACTTTGATTTAATTTGATATTGTGATAGTCCGATCATTAATAAGCTTTCTACTAAAATTTAGAATGTGTTATAGCTCAAACTATCGACCTCCGATTTAATTTCACAGAAGATTCATTGGCAGAAGAAGATGAAGCATTTGATAGAGTACACAGAGTCCAGGAACCCTTCCTTGCTTCAACCAAGTAGCAAGCACCAATCAGCTCCTTGTTTTATCCAACCAAATCAATTACCAACCACCTTTCACAACGCCCAGATCCAATCTTTACTCACCAATCTCGATCCAAATCAAATTTATTGTTCCGCGCTGGCGTAACTTTCGACTCCGGGTTGTTCAAACTTACCAACCACCTTTCACAACGCCCAGATCCAATCTTTACTCACCAATCTTGATCCAAATCAAATTTATTGTTCCGCGCTGGCGTAACGTTCGACTTCGGGTTGTTCAAATACAATCCCGACTTGCTGAAAGATCAGGGTGTTATTTCTATGTTAATACGCTTATAGAATGTTGCTAATCTGCCCACTGTGCAATTTAGAATTACTCTGTTGGATCTTACCAACCACCTTTCACAACGCCCAGATCCAATCTTTACTCACCAATCTTGATCCAAATCAAATTTATTGTTCCGCGCTGGCGTAACTTTCGACTTCGGGTTGTTCAAATACAATCCCGACTTGCTGAAAGATCAGGGTGTTATTTCTATGTTAATACGATTATAGAATGTTGCTAATCTGCCAACTGTGCAATTTAGAATTACTCTGTTGGATCTATCTTTGTATCTACACTTTCCATCGCCTATGTCCGGTGTTTCTAGAATGTCCCCATCATTGTCCACTATATCATACGGTTGTTTGACTATCAAGTGGTTTGTTTTCTACTGTTTTGTTGTTTCTAGTATTCTCACTTCATGACGTTGACTTTTTCATGGGTGAACCATCGCCTATGTCCGGTGTTTCTAGAATGTCCCCATCATTGTCCACTATATCATACGGTTGTTTGACTATCAAGTGGTTTGTTTTCTAGTGTTTTGTTGTTTCTAGTATTCTCACTTCATGACGTTGACTTTTTCATGGGTGAATTTTTAGATTTTTGAAAGATTGACCTGGGAGATGAAAACTGGTGGATGACTACCTAAATCTATGAATATCAAAATCTGATTTATCTACGAAGGTGAAAGATTGACCTGGGAGATGAAAACTGGTGGATGACTACCTAAATCTATGAATATCAAAATCTGATTTATCTACGAAGGTGTGTCAAGCTGTCAAGTAACGTCAAGACTATAATCCAGTAATGCTAATGCACATCTCTTCTGACCTTTGATTTGCCCATTTTACATATATGAGTTCTAGAATCTAGATCTAGACGATATCGATCAATTGTATAGACGCAACTTTGTTGTGCTACTCAGAGAAAGTGTTAATATGTGCAATGCTTCAAAACCCACTAAAGAAGCTCAGGATTTAACAGTTGCAATTAAAGTGCTAATTTTTATGATCATATACTTCAAGGATTATGTTATAATTAAAGTGGTGATTTTTGGAGAAGTAAGGAACTTTCTGAAGAATAGAAAAAAAAAATGAAATATATGAGAATTATAATAAATCTGTACGTGTATTATGATCATATACTTCAAGGATTATGTTATAATTAAAGTGGTGATTTTTGGAGAAGTAAGGAACTTTCTGAAGAATAGAAAAAAAAATGAAATATATGAGAATTATAATAAATCTGTACGTGTGAGAAACTTGAATCTTTAAATCCAAGTGTTGCACTTGAAGTAATTCGTGCAGTCGAGCGTCCTTTGTTAAATGTTTCCAATGGAAGACAATTAAATTGTATGATCATATACTTCAAGGATTATGTTATAATTAAAGTGGTGATTTTTGGAGAAGTAAGGAACTTTCTGAAGAATAGAAAAAAAAAAGAAATGAAATATATGAGAATTATAATAAATCTGTACGTGTAGTGTAGTGCTCCAGCAATCCCAGCATTACCGGCAATTACGCAAGAGGTTTGAAATGGAAAGTACAAACAACAGTTTTGAAACTGGACTTGGAAATAGTTGCCGCAAACACAATAGAAATCTAAATGGGCTCGGCGTGGATTTGTTTGAGGCGATTTTGAGCACGAGAATGAATGGAGTAAAATGTAAATTAGCGATCACATAGCTTGGAGGGTAGTGGTGCTAGGTTGCGGGTTCGATTAGCGCCCGGGCTGGATATTATACAGATACAGTTCGTTCTCGGAACGGCCGGCTTTCGTCCTCTCTTCGCTTTTGGGACGGTAACATACATAATTGCTAAAATTATTATAAATCCCTCTATCAAACCTCTGGGAAAAAATCCTTCGTTGCAAACTAAAATGACATTTTACATACAAATAAATGAATCTTGTTAACTGTATTAACTGTACAGAATCCCAAGGTACCCAGTATCTCTGTTACACTCATTAGCGATTGTTGAGAATGTTATGTTATAATCTTGTAAAAATTCATGTAATGTTACATTGCGAGTGTTGCTTCGAACGGTGAGTAACACTATTAGCTTACTGTTTAAAAACTTGAAAAGTATCCTAAGATTCCTAAGATCCTGAGTATTCACGCATTAGCAGCGTTTTAGGCTTGGCAGGAATTCTTCACATGGTTTTTATTAGTCTTATATCCCATAATAAGTGAATTAGTCCCTAATTCGTGCAGTCGAGCGTCCTTTGTTAAATGTTTCCAATGGAAGACACTTTAAATCATTCCCACACCCAAGTCTCCTAGTTACATAACTTGGAGGGTAGTGGTGCTTGGAAGACAATTAAATTGTTCCCACACCCAAGTCTCCTAGTTACATAGCTTGGAGGGTAGTGGTGCTAGGTTGCGGGTTCGATTAGCGCCCGGGCTGGATATTATACAGATACAGTTCGTTCTCGGAACGACCGGCTTTCGTCCTCTCTTCGCTTTTGGGACGGTAACATAATTGCTAAAATTATTATAAATCCCTCTATCAAACCTCTGGGAAAAAATCCTTCTTTGCAAACTAAAATGACATTTTACATACAAATAAATGAATCTTGTTAACTGTATAACTGTATTAACTGTACAGAATCCCAAGGTACCCAGTATCTCTGTTACACTAAAACTAAAATGACATTTTACATACAAATAAATGAATCTTGTTAACTGTATAACTGTATTAACTGTACAGAATCCCAAGGTACCCAGTAGATATCTCTGTTATACTATATCCACTGCAGAAGTTCGTTCCAGATGGAGAAGAGACTGTTATTTACATTGCAAAATTCAACAAATCTTGGTCATTCAATGTGTTTCCTTCTAGTAATAGCATGTTACCTTTGACTACCTCTATGTTAATCCTAGCTACAAATTACGTCAAGTTCATAGCTGTCCAGCCGGTTTCCGGAATAACTGCTTCATGCATAGATAATACCGGGTAGTCGGATTTTTTATGCCCACTGCTGAGAGAGTAACAAGTTGGGTCCGTCCCTCCGCGAATTTTTTAGCCCGTAGTTTATTCGATCGTGATTAAAGAAAATCAGTACCTATGTACCTACCTAATTTGTTTAAGATTCAGTTTATTATTATTCTTGATTTGATTTTTCAATTTTACTTTCATGTAATGATTTAAAATCTAGACTAGAGCCCGTTCTCCTTTTATTCATTCCCAATATAAGGTTCAAGTCACCCATTAATTTATTGGCCTTGCTCGGCGTAGCTTAATTTGTCACAAATGTCGTTCCCTGCTTAATACAATACGCTAAATTTTATGACTTTACTTGGACTCGAACCACCAACCTCCAGATCCGAATTCCACCGCCTATGACCACTACACCACTGAGGTTGGTATCTCCTGTATACGGCTACTCAACAAATCTCTGGATCATTTATACCGCAGAAATGCAAGGCTGAGAGGATCTCAAACCACCTACCAGATATTATCACAATACATCAGTTTAATATCCAACACTAACATGGAATCTTTCAGAAAAAAATATTCAAGTACTAGAACTGCTAGAAAATGACAGACACCGTTACAAATTCTGAGTAGTTTACCCACAGAAATGAGTAGTCAAAGGAGCTTTAATCAAATGTCCAATGCAGGAGAAGTTAGGTGTGCCAACGTCAAAACATCTCCAGGTCATGTCTTCGAGATGGAAAAAGTCTATAGAGCAAATCATGGGTAATAAATTTCTACTAAAAGGGCGGAAGGCAATTTCATAAATTTCTACTAAAAGAGCGGAGGACAGCTTCAGATCAGCTTGAATAAAGAAAATTCTAGTGGGAGAAATCCTATGAACACAAACAAATACAGAAAAATTCCGGTTAAGGAAAAGAGATCCTCCACCTCTTCAAGAGAATTCAGAATATCATGATAAAGGTTAAGATGAATGGATGAATCATTTGCCCAATTAAAAACTGCACTAAAGGCGGTGAATAAGGGCGTTCATGACATGAGAAATGACCATGAGAGTAATAACAAAAAAGACAACAATGGAAAAAGATGACATTAAAGACGACATTCAGGACAATCCTACGTAGACCGCTAAACCACTTCCAGGGTCATTACCTTATACGTTTCTATCGATCTACAATGGAGAAATCCTATGAACACAAACAAATACAGAAAAATTCCGGTTAAGGAAAAGAGATCCTCCACCTCTTCAAGAGAATTCAGAATATCGTGATAAATGGATGAATCATTTGCCCAATTAAAAACTGCACTAAAGGCGGTGAATAAGGGCGTTCATGACATAGAACATGGAACATTATCGAATTAAAAACAAATTTTGTTAATTTGATAAGACATTAAATATTATAGTTTGTACCAAATTTGAGATGTATGATCCGACATTAGATCACAATATGATAGATGAGATCACTTTCAGCTAATCCAATATCCACAGACCAATAAGGTGTGTGTACTTTTACTTTGATTTAATTTTGGTATTGTGTTAGTCCGATCATTAAAGAGCTTTCTACCGAAGTTTAGAATATGTTGGAAGACAATAGGTCTTGAATAAATCAAACAAAATAAACCATTTCTTACGTTCATGTCGAATCTGTAGAGATGTGAGCAGAGTTCCACGAAGATTTCAACCAATATCTCAAACTGTTCTGGACCTATAAAACATCAGGATTGGATCTACAATTCTACATAACCAATTCATAAAGTTACTTGAAAAATGACATAATAGTGAATCTAAAGCATTAGATAGCAACAACATAAAAGAACTTGACGATTGTATTTCCAAAGGCATAGATGAAGATGATAAGCCAAATAGTGCAGCTGCCAGAAATGCAGCTGAAAGCAACAATACCATATTTTCTTATACCATATTTTCCAACAGAATAGATCCTATAGGCACATTCCGAGTTGGATCTTGACCAGAAATAGCTCTCAGTAGTCAATTTTCAAGATCCAATCTTCACAGAACATCCGAACATGCAATAAACCTAAACGATGATGATCCGAATCAACCAACGTTCGTCGTAAGAAGCAAGTGTCAGTCGAACTGTAATAATCTAAGTTGAAGCAGAAGACACCAAGCCTGTCCCACAATCAGGGAGACAACGCACGACCACAGGGTAAGATATAACGGTGTTTACATTGTTGTCATATTTACGATGCAATATTTCCAGTTCGAACGCAAAATCAATGTCTCAACATAGGCAGTTAGGCAGTTTAAACAATAAACTAAAAACAAGACGAAATAGCCTGGAGTTTCATTATCAGTGTGGTTAGCGTTCTGATTGTCAAGAATGCGTTTGAGCAAAGACTTGCTGAAAACATTCTTGCTGAAAGTAAAACTAGATATACCGCAAACGAAATAGTCATAAAGCGAAGTCCAAGCACTCTATGATGATTGAGAATCTGGTTCAAACGAATTTACCAACATACATACGAGTATTATTGTAAATAACGTAAATAGAAGTGTATTTGACACCAAATCATCCATTGAGCAAGTCAGTTGCTTGGACAAGATCAAATTGTTAGACACTCCAGATGGGATTGCAGAAGCAGAAGACATAACTGAATGGATAGTAGTTGATAAACATTGCACATTTGACATCATCGCGGTCACAAATCTGAGGATTCTGAGGTCTTCTCGTCCCGAAATCCAAGAGAAGGAGGATAGGAGAAAACCAGCCGTTCCGAGAACGAGGCTTATCGGTTCACATTAAAATTCGCCCCGGGTGGAAATCAAATTCGCAAACCAGCGTTTACAAGGCACATTACCCTCCAAAATAACTAGCTTGGTCAAATCTTCACTTAACAAATTTGACCACTGGACAATGAGTCACCCAAGTTTCTCAAAATCCCACCAAGACGTTCGGAGAAGCCACATTTATTCCCGGGGGTCCAAACAAGACATTATTTGGACACACAAGACATTATCTCCGGAACCGTAACGAGCCATAAATATCAGCTACTTAAGATCTACTTTCACTTTTTGGGTACCCGGGGTATCTTCCAAAGATGATAAATGATCTGGATTACCTTTCGTTTTATTTGATTGAATTATCATTGTTATTATAACTGTGCTCCTAATGTTCCCCATATCAATTCTTGCTGTACAGCAGGCTAATTTTCTGATGGCCCTTCTTTTGAATCGGTGTGGTGAAGGGCAGCGTAGCTCCCTAGCTGTTTGTCACTCAAATTTCATTACTGTACAGAGCTATGAAGTGATGAATTGAATTATCATTGTTATTATAACTGTGCTCCTAATGTTCCCCATATCAATTCTTGCTGTACAGCAGGCTAATTTTCTGATGGCCCTCCTTTTGAATCGGTGTGGTGAAGGGCAGCGTAGCTCTATTTGATTGAATTATCATTGTTATTATAACTGTGCTCCTAATGTTCCCCATATCAATTCTTGCTGTACAGCAGGCTAATTTTCTGATGTCCTCCTTTTGAATCGGTGTGGTGAAGGGCAGCGTAGCTCCCTAGCTGTTTGTCACTCAAATTTCATTACTGTATAGAGCTATGAAGTGATGCAACCTTTGGGGAATGGTGCATTAGTGCATTTATCTTTTCAACATAATGTACGTATATTCTGATACCTCTGATAAAATGTATAGTATACGAATTTCATACCTATGTACTTGTCAAAAAAAAAGCCTACTTTGTACCTCTTTTCAACATAATGTACGTATATTCTGATACCTCTGATAAAATGTATAGTATACGAATTTCATACCTATGTACTTGTCAAAAAAAAGCCTACTTTGTATGCCCAACAAATTTCCCTTTTTACACCAATTTTACGTAAAATTTCCCACCAAAAAAGGGGAATTCCCCACATCGGTCAGAGAGGCCGGCACTCCGTCGAATGACAATCTGTGTTTGTGTGTCACACCGAGGTGTGTGCTCGGGACAAATAAGGAAAGAGTCAAGGTGCATCCACAACGAAGGCCTTCGCTTCACTTTCACTTCAGGGTGCTTCCAAGTGTCTCTGTGATCTCGGTAGCGCTGTGCAGTGCCAAATACGAAGAACTGATGACATCAGTAGTCTGGGAATGTTTTACTATTACGTACATACGATAATTGCATGCATTAAAGAAAGATCCGAGATTAATTGATTCATTAGAACACTGATCGCTCTATCTGCAGAACTTATACACCTAGGAGGCTGAAATTTAGTAGGAATAGTTCTAATATGTTCTAGATGTGCAAGAAGAGAGGAAATCTAAACCGATGTTGATTTATAGAATATAATAGAATATGCCATGTTTAATTGTTTATCCTGCTCGAATGAGACTAAAAAGTCCCTTCCGAGATTAATTGATTCATTAGAACACTGATCGCTCTATCTGCAGAACTTATACACCTAGGAGGCTGAAATTTAGTAGGAATAGTTCTAATATGTTCTAGATGTGCAAGAAGAGAGGAAATCTAAACCGATCTTGATTCATAGAATATAATAGAATATGCCATGTTTAATTGTTTATCCTGCTCGAATGAGACTAAAAAGTCCCTTCCGAGATTAATTGATTCATTAGAACACTGATCGCTCTATCTGCAGAACTTATACACCTAGGAGGCTGAAATTTAGTAGGAATAGTTCTAATATGTTCTAGATGTGCAAGAAGAGAGGAAATCTAAACCGATCTTGATTTATAGAATATAATAGAATATGCCATGTTTAATTGTTTATCCTGCTCGAATGAGACTAAAAAGTCCCTTCACCCCAGCAGTCTAAACGAGGTCTCATGGCACAAATGACTTATCTGACACAAGTGACACATCCCAAATCAACTCAAACTTGTACACAAAGAACAAGTGACAAAAATTTGGCGTTTTCAATAGTCCCCTCCATAGGAAATCTAAACCGATCTTGATTTATAGAATATAATAGAATATGCCATGTTTAATTGTTTATCCTGCTCGAATGAGACTAAAAAGTCTTTTCACCCCAGCAGTCCAAACGAGGTCTCATGGCACAAATGACTTATCTGACACAAGTGAGACATCCCAAATCAACTCAAACTTGTACACAAAGAACAAGTGACAAAACTTTGGCGTTTTCAATAGTCCCCTCCACATGTTTTCAACTCTTCTTTGACATGTGATCCTGGTCGTCAGCATCATCAATACAAAGTACTTACTTACTAAAGTATTTACTATTAGCTCGTTACTATTACTTTCAAGCTTATTCTACGCCTCTCGAGCTACCTGGTACCAATTCCTCACATCAATACAAAGTACTTACTTACTAAAGTATTTACTATTAGCTCGTTACTATCAGAATCCATTACTTTCAAGCTTATTCTACGCCTCTCGGACTACCTGGTACCAATTCCTCACTAACTCCTTAGACCAGTGCTTCTCAAAGTTATGGCCACCGCGGCACACTTTTCAAGAGTCCTACCTATCCGCGGCACCCCGCGCACATGAATATTGCATATCAGATAACATAAATGCTCTTTTGATAGCGCCGCAGGTCTTTTTTTTTAATTTGGTCAGCGTCTCATTAGTTTTGTGATCTTTATCTGAGGAAAATCCCAAATCTCGCGGCACACCTAGGGCGACCTCGCGGATTGTATATCAGATAACATAAATGCTCTTTTGATAGCGCCGCAGGTCTTTTTTTTTAATTTGGTCAGCGTCTCATTAGTTTTGTGATCGTTATCTGAGGAAAATCCCAAATCTCGCGGCACACAGTTTGAGAAACGCTACCTTAGGCTCTTCCTTAATTGAGTTTGATCGCTTCTTTGCTGTGGTCAGGGCATCATTACTGATATAACTTTCTGATGGACTTTCTATGACATAAACTTCGGAGCAACCGGTCAGATACGGGTATGATTCATGCTGTATAACATAACACAACGTCTTATGATGCTATTGATGAATGATGTATAACGTCTTATGGAGCTTTTGATGAATGATGTATAACGTCTTATGGAGCTATTGATGAATGATGTATAACGTCTTATGGAGCTTTTGATGAATGATGTATAACGTCTTATGGAGCTATTGATGAATGATGTATAACGTCTTATGGAGCTATTGATGAATGATGTATAACGTCTTATGGAGCTTAACGTCTTATGATGCTATTGATGAATGCTGTATAACATAACACAACGTCTTATGATGCTATTGATGAATGCTGTATAACGTCTTATGGAGCTATTGATGCTGGATTTCATAGATCAAGAATAGCCAAGAAGACTAACGTTAGATTGTATTGGTCAAAAGAATAACGTTAGATTCTATGGATCCAGAATAAATAGGTATAGATAGAATTTTAATTGTGTTAAGCATAAATGCTTGTCACAAATGTCGTTCCCCACTTAATACATTACGCTAAATTTCATCACTTGACTTGGACTCGAACCACCAACCTCCAGATACGAAGTTCACAGCGCTAACCTCTACACCACTGAGGTTGGTAGATAGATAGTTAACATAAGGACTAATGATCGGTTCCATGCATAGATCAAAACTAACAGATTCTATGGATCCAGAATAAATAGGTATAGATAGAATTTTAATTGTGTTAAGCATAAATGCTTGTCACAAATGTCGTTCCCCACTTGTAATGCTAAATTTCATCACTTGACTTAGACTCGAACCACCAACCTCCAGATACGAAGTCCACAGCGCTAGCCTCTACACCACTGAGGTTGGTAGATAGATAGTTAACATAAGGACTAATGATCGGTTCCATGCATAGATCAAAACTAACTACATACATAGTCCCTGCCTTGTAAGCACTAGGTCGCCCTTTCGGTTCGATTAAGGAACGAACCTAATCCTAAATAGATAAGGTTTGTTCTCAGAACGACTGGCTTTCTCCTATCCTGTGCTCCTTCTCTCTTCGATTTCGGTTCGCGCTACATAAAGTTGTTGCTAATGCTCAAGAACCAATTAATTCTAACGTTCGGATGTTGATGTTTACTTCTTTGCTTGTAGAATGTTCGCGCTACATCAAGTTGTTGCTAATGCTCAAGAACCAATTAATTCTAACGTTCGGATGTTGATGTTTACTTCTTTGCTTGTAGAATCATCAACTTCCTTCAGCTGTACACGGGCAATTAAAGTAAACGAATCCGTGATTCCCATTAAAGCTTGGGTACCAGAAGGTCACCAGCGAGGGTTTCAGGGTTAAAATAACGGGCAGGTCGGTCTTCAATAACCCAATATCGTCTTCAAGGAAGTGTTTCAGCCATCCTAGGAAGGTAGCGCACCTGCCTTGTCACCAGCGAGGGTTTCAGGGTTAAAATAACGGGCAGGTCGGTCTTCAATAACCCAATATCGTCTTCAAGGAAGTGTTTCAGCCATCCTCGGAAGGTAGCGCACCTGCCTTGCAAGCACTAGGTCGCCCTTTCGGTTCGATTAAGGAGCGAACCTAATCCTAAACAGATAAGGTTTGTTCTCAGAACGACTGGCTTTCTCCTATCCTGTGCTCCTTCTCTCTTCGATTTCGGACAGTAATAAGACCTCCGTTGTTATGGTTCCCTCTATCAAACATCTGGTGTTTGGAATATTTTACTCTCGAGTCTCAATCTCAAGAGATCGAAATTTCAAGTAACTGAGCTCAGAAAAGTAGAATACCCAAAATCGGACTAAAACTTGAATGGCATAGTCACGATTCCTACTACACACCAAATCCTTGTCTTAAGAAAACAAGACCCAATTCATTTTGTGGACCCAAAACTAATTCATAACGTATCACGGTACGAAATAAAGCTGTTGGCTTAGTAATTAGATTATGATAATTAACTCGATTTCGGACAGTAATAAGACCTCCGTTGTTATGGTTCCCTCTATCAAACATCTGGTGTTTGGAATATTTTACTCTCGAGTCTCAAGAGATCGAAATTTCAAGTAACTGAGCTCAGAAAAGTAGAATACCCGAAATCGGACTAAAACTTGAATGGCATAGTCACGATTCCTACTACACACCAAATCCTTGTCTTAAGAAAACAAGATCCAATTCATTTTGTGGACCCAAAACTAATTCATAACGTATCACGGTACGAAATAAAGCTGTTGGCTTAGTAATTAGATTATGATAATTAACCTCGGTGTGGTCTTTCATAATAGGGACTTAGAATGTTCTTTTATTCTTTTTAAGAGTAGTTCCATTTTCGTTTTTAGTCGTTCCAAGTTTTTTTTCCAAGCAGTTACAAGTTGATTTAGGTATACTATAATGTAGACATGGACTTTGAATGTTTTGATTATGGAATTGTCTAACGCCCTAATACTTGTAACCAATAATATTAAGTTCAGCTTAGGCTCAAATCTTAATTCTGAAGAGCACGAAAGAGAATTGGTCACACTTCTGGGAATTCGGGCAGAGTAGCGTTCCGAAAGTTATTTCAAAAATCTTATAGGAAACTATGTACAAACATAAGAAAGTTAAAGTGCTTTATTAACATTCAGATTCAGATATTTTATTTTCCTTGAATTACTCCAATATTTGATGTCAAGTGAGGTGGGTGCTTCAACTGAACTGGAAAACATACAACTAGAGGTGATGATCATAAATTTAATTAACATGAAGAAGTTAAATAACGAGCGAGTGACAGACACCGAAGCGAATACAAGAGTCCGTCCCTTATACCTTTTTATTACTATTGTAATAATAAAGGAAGGACGGACTAAAAATCGACATAAAAGTGCCGATCTATGGATCCAGAATAAATAGGTATAGATAGAATTTTAATTGTGTTAAGCATAAATGCTTGTCACAAATGTCGTTCCCCACTTAATACGTTACGCTAAATTTCATGACTTGACTAACACCCATATTTATGAACAAAATGCTGGCTCTTAAGTTCGTGCCAAGCATAGTCTCAAGGCATTTGATTGGTCAATTTTGACTTGAGACTGATCTAAGAACGATCATTCTTGTTCATAAATACGAGTGTTATACAATAGTCCGTCCCTTATACCTTTTTATTACTATTGTAATAATAAAGGAAGGACGGACTATGTAAAACAATAGCTAAGTTTGTTTTCCTGATATATTCCTACAAAGTAGACAAACAAAGTGAATTAAATTCCAACACTCACACCTACATCACAATAGACAATCAAGTATGTGTACACCAATGTCTCGGAGGATGTAATTACACAACCAGTCTGATTAATAAACAATATTCAGAACAAGGGTGGACTTATGTAAAACAATAGCTAAGTTTGTTTTCCTGATATATTCCTACAAAGTAGACAAACAAAGTGAATTAAATTCCAACACTCACATCGCACGATGAGCAACCATGATCAGTCTACAATCTACATCTGTTTGTAAAACAATAGCTAAGTTTGTTTTCCTGATATATTCCTACAAGGTGGACAAACAAAGTGAATTAAATTCCAACACTCACGCCTACACCACAATAGACAATCAAGTATGTGTACACCAATGTCTCAGAGGATGTAATTACACAACCAGTCTGATTAATAAACAATATTCAGAACAAGGGTGGACTTGGAAAAGAAGACACTAGAGGGAGATTCAAGTAAAGGAATAGTTGGATGGTTTAAAGATATTCAAGTGAGAAAATAGTTCCAACTATTAAGAAAGGAGTTGAAAAAAGGATTAAGGAATCTGGGGAAAACGGCAAAAAGTTTCGAGATGAACACGAAGTACAGCTAGTTCCAACTATTAAGAAAGGAGTTGAAAAAAGGATTAAGGAATCTGGGGAAAACGGCAAAAAGTTTCGAGATGAACACGAAGTACAACATCTAGGGCGAACAACAGCCTCCAAAAGAAGACACTAGAGGGAGATTCAAGTAAAGGAATAGTTGGATGGTTTAAAGATATTCAAGTGAGAAAATAGTTCCAACTATTAAGGAAGGAGTTGAAAAAAGGATTAAGGAATCTGGGGAAAACGGCAAAAAGTTTCGAGATAAACACGAAGTACAGCATCCAGGGCGAACAACAGCCTCTATGATGACATCAACAAAAATCATATTTAAGTACTTCATCAGAGAACGGTAAAACTTGCACTATTAAGAAAGGAGTTGAAAAAAGGATTAAGGAATCTGGGGAAAACGGCAAAAAGTTTCGAGATGAACACGAAGTACAGCATCTAGGCCAATCTAGGGCGAACAACAGCCTCCATGATGACATCAACAAAAATCATATTTAAGTACTTCATCAGGGAACGGTAAAACTTACGAACCGACTCTGAAAATGGTCCTCAAAGCACCCCCACAGGCTCCAAATATTTGCAGCCCCTTCCTAACACCAAGCCTGTCCCACAATCAGGGAGACAACGCACGACCACAGGGTAAGATATAACGGTGTTTACATTGTTGTCATATTTACGATGCGATATTTCCAGTTCGAACGCAAAATCAATGTCTCAACATAGGCAGTATAAACAATAAACTAAAAACAAGACGAAATAGCCTGGAGTTTCATTATCAGTGTGGTTAGCGCTCTGATTGTCAAGAATGCGTTTGAGCAAAGACTTGCTGAAACTAAAACTAGATATACCGCAAACGAAATAGTCATAGAGCGAAGTCCAAACACTCTATGATGATTGAGAATCTGGTTCAAACGAATTTACCAACATACAATATACCGCAAACGAAATAGTCATAAAGCGAAGTCCAAACACTCTATGATGATTGAGAATCTGGTTCAAACGAATTTACCAACATACACACGAGTATTATTGTAAATAACGTAAATAGAAGTGTATTTGACACCAAATTAAACAAGACGAAATAGCCTGGAGTTTCATTATCAGTGTGGTTAGCGCTCTGATTGTCAAGAATGCGTTTGAGCAAAGACTTGCTGAAAGTAAAACTAGATATACCGCATTTAGTTGGCACCTAATTCATTTGCTTCTGAAGATGTCCTAAAGTATCACGGGATATCATTAACATAAAAATAACATAAGTTTGGTATATTTAACATTCATGAGAATGTATTGAATTTCAGTGATAGTTGCTTTGAACTTCTGAAAAAAATGTTGATTTGGTACTTTGTTTTCTGGTAGTGAAATTTTTTGGCAGGTGTAGTCTATGAATGTTTGAAGCTCAAGTTCAAGTCCATCCATATAAGTAAGTACTTTGATTTTTTTACTTTTTTTTCCAAATGCCAGTTCATCCACGAATTCACTGGTTCTTCTTTCTCTTCACCTGTTTCTTGTGGTAGGTGAATGGTACAGTATTTGACTTTCGGTTGATGCTGTTAGATTGAATCTTTTGACAATAGTTTTTTCTTCGACATTTGTTAAAAAATTTCAAGTACGAGTTAGTCCCTAGAATTCTAGACTGTTCAAGTTATTTTCTATTTGTTCAATAATTCTCATCTCAAAGTTTTGTGACTGCTTTTAACAGTAGGTACGGTGACTGTTTTTATTTTATTCCATTCTCTCTATTGACTCATCAGAAAGTTGTGCCTTGGTTTATTATTTTTTGTGGCTGCACCCATAACTTTTACGACTTCGTTCAAGGTGCTAACTCTGACAATCACATCTTGGGTGTTAACGAGAAGTGCTTCCATGTTCTCTTCGCGCGTTATGTCAATTCCGCCACTTTCCATTTCAGTCTCCATAATTTCTTTGTTTTGGGTGTTAACGAGAAGTGCTTCCATGTTCTCTTCGCGCGTTATGTCAATTCCGCCACTTTCCATTTCAGTCTCCATAATTTCTTTAAATTGTTAGACACTCCAGATGGGATTGCAGAAGCAGAAGACATAACTGAATGGATAGTAGTTGATAAACATTGCACATTTGACATCACCGCGGTCACAAATCTGAGGTCTTCTCGTCCCGAAATTGAAGAGAAGGAGGATAGGAGAAAACCAGCCGTTCCGAGAACGAAGCTTATCGGTTTCTTTGTTTTGGTTTAGGTTATGATTAGTTGTAACAAATTATGTTATACTACCTTGTATTGTATTTACTCCATACAAGGAATGGGTAATCTGCCTCTAATTCTTTCCGGTACTTTTATTTTCATTTGATTTTATAAATAGAGGACTTAATATGAAGTAGGTATTTGGATTTGGAGTAATGACTAGGTATTTGTTTTTGAATTGTTTCCAATCATGCGATGTCATTTAAGTGGATAAGATTTAAGTCAATATGAAACAAATGAGATTTTACTAATCTTTCACCGATCCAAATTTAAAACGATCATAAGTGGATTTGGATTTAAAAATTAGATCACATTTGGATTACACATAAAGACCTGAACGATAGTAAAATTATGGATTTTGTATAAAAACCTACCCATGGATTTAAGTATTTTAAAACAATAATATGAAATAAAGTAAATCTTTTCTATTGAATCCATGGACTTGGGATTCACAAACGAATGATACTGAAAATCCAAACCCAAATACCCACGATATGGTTCGAATTCAAAATGACCTAAACCAAATAGCAAAACACACGAAATATGATATCAATCTTAACTACCAATGGGATTGATAGTAACTTTAATAAAAATAAAAACCATCAACTCTGGACGCTGAAATAGTAATAAAATAATTCAGTACCTTAATAGATTATTACTTAAATTTCACTTGGACATTATTAAGGAATTTCAAGATGTTTCCAAGTTAGGAGGTTTTGATGTCATTTTGTAGGATGTTAGGATGAATCTGTCTGCCAGTTAGATGTCAAAGGATTTCAGGATTGAATACTTGGATTACTTGGATATGAATAGATGTAATTCGAACAATATTCAAGATTTGAAAAATATAAAAATACATTTGAATTCTGATAGAAATATGGATAATATTATGATCCTTCTAACAATATTAGGCATTGAATATGTTAACATTCCGAAACTTTGTAGAAGATGAGATCAGAAAATTCGATAACCTCACCAGGCGAGAAATTTATTTGCCTGGCAATTGAAAATTTATTTTGATGAGATGTGCGTGGGAATTGTGGGATCTTCGTTGATATTACCATTTCTTTTTATTACTTCAAGGGTAATGGGACTAATGGGTATTTTTCCATTTTTCTAAGTCCGTTCTAAAATCTGATGTTCTTTTGCATAATTTCTAGGAAAATTGAATTAGGAGGAATCCTAATATTGTGAAATTATTTAGTATTAAGACCATTCTAAAACTAATATTAAACATATCAAAAATAAAAGTGAAAATTACATTGCAAACAAAAACAACGAACACGCTCGAAAAGCAGGTCTTGTATGTAGAATTTATTGACCCCGCCGGGAATCGAACCCGGGTCTCCCGCGTGCAAGGCGAGTGCAGTGACCACTACGCCATGGGAGCTGACTAGAAATCCTAATATTGTGAATTTTAGTATTAAGACCATTATAAAACTAATATTAAACATATCAAAAATAAAAGGGAAAATTATATTGTAAAAAAAAAAAAACGACAAACACGCTCATAAAGCAGGTCTTGTATGTAGATTTAGGGCTGTTTGCCCCTACACCTAGGCCTTAGATTTTGCTTTTTGTGTAAGATGCAGGTCTTAGTTCGATCGACATTCTCAATAATAGACAGACTGAAATCCAATGGTTTGTTTTGCTAGGAGCTTACCGTGGATTTTCTCTATGAGGACTTGATTTCCCTAGGCATCTATTACTTTGACGGTACCGTCAATACAACAGGACTCCCTGTGGTGCAAACCTGACAATGTTCATACTGGTAGTCAATTAGTCGATTTAGGGCTGTTTGCCCCTACACCTAGGCCTCAGATTTTGCTTTTTGTGTAAGATGCAGGTCTTAGTTCGATCGACATTCTCAGTAATAGACAGACTGAAATCCAATGGTTTGTTTCGCTAGGAGCTCACCGTGGTTTTTCTCAGGACTTGATTTCCCTAGGCATCTATTACTTTGACGGTACCGTCAATACAACAGGACTCCCTGTGGTGCAAACCTGACAATGTTCATACTGGTAGTCAATTAGTCGTAGTAGCTAGATATAAGCAATACTTACATATAGTATAAGCAATACTTATAGCTAGTATAAACAAATACTGGTAGTCAATTAGTCGTAGTAGCTAGATATAAGCAATACTTACATATAGTATAAGCAATACTTATAGCTAGTATAAACAAAGTAGGTAAAAACTATCTACCAGTTGAAAGGAAGATGCATCAGAAGATCACACTATGTTGCCAGTTTTTGTTGTGATTGTTGTAACTGTTGTACAAACAATGTCGACAATTTTATTATAAATTTTAGATATTAATAAGAAATTGCCCAAACAATACTGTCTCGACAAACCTAATAGAAATATTAATTGCACACATAATCTACAATTTTATTAATTATAGATTTTTTAAGATTTAGTGATTGTCGTAATTGTGTTGCATGCTAAAATTCCGACCAATACCTACTTGACTGTAGGGTACCAGCGAGGTAAATGACGTCAAGTACATGTGTGGGAATATTCAATCAGCAATTATACATATTGGTGTTCTCAATACATACATCAAATCATTAAAATCACAGCAGTCACAGCACAAATGAGGTAACCAAACAGTTAAATGTAGGGTAAACCTCTGTGGCAGAGTGGTTAAAGGCTCAATCCGGAGAAGCTGGGTTCGAATCCCGGCCGGGCCGGAAATTTCCTGACACTTTTCCGTTCTCGGATAGGCATGGCCGTAAAAGACTGGGCCTTGATACCTTGAAGAAGAACAAGAGTGGTTCGGAGGGATACACTTTCAGAAGAAATAAATAGCTTCCTAGTGACCCAAAAGACCCAACCCCGACCCAAAGTTGTGACTTTGCCGGGTGAATAGCTCATCCTTAAAGGGAATTTAGAGAAAAAAAAGTGTGGGGTAATGGAAAGTAAAAAATCACACAAGGGTGCCAAAATGGGATTTGGTACACCAGTAATCAATGGAACTACTCCACCTCCTCTCTGGTTGGTCCTTTGATATAAGACCTTTGTTGGGTCTCTTGTCTCGAGCCCTTTGCGGTGAAGCAAATGGAAAATTGGGCAAACCATTTAAATTATTCGAAAGTTATGGTAGCACGAATAGACAAACTGACGGACAAACAGATACAAAAAAAAAAATCGTCGATTAAAACTTTGAATTCTCTTCTTTCGTTCACTAAATTCAATTCAGCTAGAATACAAAGAAGAGTACAATACCCCTTATTGAATGACGCATTCGAGCATTTGTGAAAATATTTTTCCTCGGAAAAAAATTATCATCATCATCCGAGAAAAAGAGACACCTGAGGTTTATTGACGGATTTAAATACTTATGTGTGTTGGAAAAACAGTTTTCCACGAGGACTTGTTGGGATCCCAGGTGTTGGAAAATGTTTCGCCCTTGTTAGCAAAACAAAATGTACTCAATTGACCTGATGATGAACTCCACGCGTTATTTTACAAAATAAATAGGTAGGTAGATAGGTATGTAGGTAGGTAGCTTCCCATCTCTACCCAGTCAGAGTAGTACCTACCTAACTTAAAAGTACCTAGAAGGCTCGATTCTACAAACTCAATTAAGAACATTAATATTTCTGACTGCAATAAGTTGCATGATTATTTATTTATCCAGTATGAACTTTTCCAAGTCACCTTTGAAATATCAACTCCATACCCGGTGAATTAATCATGGGCATGATACACCCTAGAAATGTATCACACATAGCTGACTCAAAAACCCACCGAATATGGACAGATGAAACTGTCAGAAGACATTAATTGATTGTGTTCGAAACCCGCTCGACCCCGAACTAAATAAGGTAACTACTAACTACCCACTTTTGCTGAGTGAATGTACTTTGTTCTTGAACTCACACTTCACTATCGGGTCCTTCAGTTTCCACCACTTGATTTTTCTCACAGTGCATTTGTATTCTCTTTTCTTTTTCGAGCATAACATCTATTACCAAAACTCTGTGCTGAGGTGTTACTGACTTTCCATTTATAATCATACAGTTTTTCACTTCCTTCAGATGTCTTCTTCTACACAACATGAAATCGATTTGGCTCGTTCTATTGCCACTCTTGTAGGTATGGCGAGGTCTGATGCCAGTGCAAAATCGAGTATTTTGGCTCCCTCCTCGTTCTCAGTTCCTGTTCCCCAGATTCCTCTTATTCTCTCAGTTTCTTCTGTATTTGGTCATTCAGCTCTCTTGCTTTTGCTCTTGCTACAACTCTTTTGGTCTCTTTATTTGCCTTTTTATACTCTTCTTTGTCCTCTTGTCTTCCAGATTTGTCCCACTTCTTTTTTGCTTCTTTCTTCTTCTTCACGCTTTCCTTTACTTCTTCGTTCCACCACCAGGTTTCTTTATCTGGAGGAGGTCCTTTTCCTGAAGTTCTTCCCAGTACTTTCTCTCCAGCTTCTCTTATTGTTCCACTAACTCTCTTCCACTGATCTTCTACTTCGTTCGTCCTAAGATTTTCCAACACTTTGTTCTTGAACTCACACTTCACTATCGGGTCCTTCAGTTTCCACCACTTGATTTTTCTCACAGTGCATTTGTATTTTCTTTTCTTTAGAATTTCGAGCATAACATCTATTACCAAAACTCTGTGCTGAGGTGTTACTGACTCTCCATTTATAATCTAAAATTTTACGGATTATTTACATTAAAAGCATTAAAATAATACAGAGAAACAGAGAACGATGCGATACGTTTGACAGTTGACAGTATACAGTTTTTCACTTCCTTCAGATGTCTTCTTCTACACAACATGAAATCGATTTGGCTCGTTCTATTGCCACTCTTGTAGGTAATATAGAGGGCTTCTTTCTTCTGAAAGTAGGTATTCAGTATGGCGAGGTCTGATGCCAGTGCAAAATCGAGTATTTTGGTTCCCTCCTCGTTCTCAGTTCCTGTTCCCCAGATTCCTCTTATTCTCTCAGTTTCTTCTGTATTCCCTTTTCCGATATGTCCATTGAGATCACCTCCAAAGATTATCCGCTCGTTACTTGGTATACTCGTCACTTCCTGTTCTACTTCTCTCCAGAATGCCTCCTTTTCTTCATCATCACACCCGACCTGTGGAGCATATGTATACTCAACACATTGATTTCCATGTCGTCTAGTTGTAATTTGACGCTCATCACTCTATCATTTCTTCTATGTATACGTATACGCCTCACACTTGGTATACTCGTCACTTCCTGTTCTACTTCTCTCCAGAATGCCTCCTTTTCTTCATCATCACACCCGACCTGTGGAGCATATGTACTCAACACATTGATTTCCATGTCGTCTAGTTGTAATTTGACGCTCATCACTCTATCACTTCTTCTATTTATACCCCTCATTTTGGTTTTCATTTCTTTGTCTAGTACTATTCCCACTCCGTTTCTTCCTCTGCTATCCGTTCCACTGTAGAAGAGTTTGAATCCATCTCCTAGCTCTCTAGCGCTGTTCCCTTTCCATCTTGTCTCTTGAACACACAGTACTTGGATCCTTCTTCTCGCCATCAAATCTGCTACTTCACGTCCTCTGCCCGTCATCGATCCGACGTTTAATGTTCCAAATCTCATCTGGACATAATTATGTTACAACATAAATATCCATATGTAATACAAAGTTATTAATAAATATTTACCAAGTTAGAAACATGTTTGTAGGTTTTGACACAAAGTAATGGCTGTCTTCCCCCGCACAAACATGGAGCTTTTGACTCTAACTTGAGAACACAAATTTATCATATTGTAAAAACCAACACTGAGATTGGGAGATATGCCTGTGATGGAATAGAAAACAAAATAACAAACCTAGAACTCTTTGAACAAATTTAGGACTATCTTGGATTGAACACCTTTGAAGACACCAAAGGAAATAGCACGATCTGAGAGGGATGGATAATGAATGTAAACTAGGTAGAAGAGTTTGAATCCATCTCCTAGCTCTCTAGCGCTGTTCCCTTTCCATCTTGTCTCTTGAACACACAGTACTTGGATCCTTCTTATCGCCATCAAATCTGCTACTTCACGTCCTCTACCTGTCATCGATCCGACGTTTAATGTTCCAAATCTCATCTGGACTAGCTTCTTTAGCCGGGTCCGCCCTTGGCCCGGTAGCCCTCGCTCACTTCTCACAGATGTTGGGTAGCACGATCTGATAGGGATGGATAATGAATGTAAACTAGATATTGTAAAAACCAATACTCTAATTAATTGAGGATGAATGTGAACTAGGATTGTAGGAGGAAACAAATAAAAAACTACTAGGAGGCCACACTCAAAGAACTCCAAGGAACTGAACATTGGAAGAAATGGATTATGGATACGAACGAGTTGTAATGGGAGAGATTGACTTTGACTGTGAATGAGATAGAACAGAACAGTACCTACTTCAGTGAGATGTAGGCAAATTGAATGCAAAATTGTCGGGTTAAAATTAAAACCCATTTTTACCTCGTGCTAAGATGAATACAAATTGTGAAGTTCGCCTGAGTTGTACATGAAATATTAAAATATTTAAAATTGATATTTCAATGTCAACCAGGTAATTAAACCGGATTGTTGAATTATTAGTCAGCTTAAACCTTAAACCGCTCCAGCTAGGTTAAGCCGAGTATGGGACGTGTTATCTGAAATACTTTGATAATAATTTCAATCATTTTATTATTCCTAGTAAGTAGTATGTAGATATTAACTGTTAGGTATCCCAATACAACTGTTAGGTTAGTTAGGAGGTATCTACTCTTTATTTCATTTAATATGTAGGTAAAATTTGTTACTGATTTACTAATAGCTAAAGTAGATTCTAGAAGGTATAGGAAAGATGACCGGTGAAAGGAAAAGAAGAAAAACTACAGGAAAAACTAGCAGATAGAGTACATCGGCAAAATCAGATAAGCCATTGTCAAGACGCTAGAAAGACAAAACAATACTTCGTGCAAACTATGAAACCGTTTGGGGCAACTTGAAACATTTTCAATCCAAGAGTCCATTTCTTCCCTGCTCTTCTGTCGAAGAAACCATTAAAAAACAAATTTCTCCGAACATCAAACAAACCATCAGCACATCCTTCACACAAGCATTACAACTATTAGATGAAATAATAGGATAGTAATACTAATAGTAATAGAGGATGCATTCTCTTCAGCAATCTTCACAAGAGTTTATCTCTTCTAGGTTTTTACGTAATTCTTTCTTTTCTTTAATAGCCAATGTATCATCATTATCCATGCCTTTCTTTTGTTCTTTGGCTAGATCCTTTTTTTATTGCTCATTCTGCTTCAATGCCAATAACCTTGTTTGCCATTTTTCTTTATGTTTTTGTTTTCTTATGTTTTTTGTTTGATTTGTTCTCGCCATTATTGACCGTGTATTTGTCTTTTTCTTAGCTTTTGTTTTGCTCACCATTGTCGGATCTTTTAAGCTCTTTCTCTCTTGTTTCTTGTTCTTTTGTTTCCTTCTCCAGGAACCGATTAGGGAAATTGGTGTTTACACCTATATGGTGTGATTTTAAACAAAAGACTGTTTGGGTTTAACTTTGAAAATTTAACACTATTTGATCTTTTACATTTTAGATCTTGTAAGCATGATCATTGTAAATCTTGCGACTCTTATGAGCAGGCCAGGTACATACCTCGTACCTACAAAGTACCTAAACATCCTCAATCAGGTAATAGGTACACTTTGGTCCTAGAAAATTCATCCTCCGCCCTATATAAGGTACACTTTGTACCTGCAATATAGGTACATCCTGTATGAACTATTATGGTCATATTATTCTACCTACAAAGCATAATAGGTGTGAATTATGCAATTGCTTTCAAGTAACGGAGAATATTCTAATCCTATGAAGAAGAATAGAGCTTGGAGAGTATAGCGGTACTCTAAATCAAATAATATACCCAGCGATATGAGGAATGTGAATATCTAGTTATTCAACTTGAGCGTGAATTTGGACTGGAAATTACTGTGTGAAAAATATGTACTCTTTGGTAGTAAAGCTTATGAACTTGAAGATACATACATATATCTACATCTCTATTTTGAAGATACATTACACCCTATATCAACGACCATAATAAATACATTTGTAAGTGAACCCAATCTACTTGGCAATGGCAGTGATGGCACAAACTAAAGTAACGCTGCGGCTGCGCCAATGAAACCTACATTTCAGGCCAATCCAACCTGCATACAAAGTGACATCCAATTCCACCCAATTTGACCGTGGGTATCGGAATTCGGAACACTTAAGTCACCCCTGACTCACACATTGATCCGAGACTCACACATTCTATAATGTCATCTATATCGGAATTCGGAACACTTAAGTCACCCCTGACTCACACATTGATCCGAGACTCACACATTCTATAATGTCATCTATGTATGTGTATACATGTTTGCAAGTATCATAAATAAAGCGTATTATATTGATTCATTTGAGACTCACATTGATCAACCAAAGAGACGCGATGAAGTTGCCACTTTGCCAGTCTCGCAAATCGAGACAAATATGGTATGCCCGACGACCTTGTGCCAAAACGAGATGAAAATATCCCCAGGATAATCTCATCGGTAATAAAACCTCAAGTAAAAGTGAATTCGTTTCGAGATTTTTTATGAATCTTGTTTTATTTGATTCGATTTGAGAAATTAATAAGGAGTAGATTTGTAGCAGGTGAACCAAAGTTAGAATTTCAAAGTTACAAGCAGAGAGTATACGAGTGCGTGAGTGACATATATGGAATTTTTAAGAGCACCTAATAGTAGGTATGCACTAAATACATATCTATTCCAATAAGATCAAAAAGCTTAAAAGCCGCCACAAAGAAGAAAGATTCAAAAACATTGGATTGACAAATCTCATAGGAATCAGTTTGGAAATATCCTAATTCTTGATTTGAGAAATTAATAAGGAGTAGGTTTGTAGCAGGTGAACCAAAGTTAGAATTTCAAAGTTACAAGCAGAGAGTATACGAGTGTGAGTAACATATATGGAATTTTTAAGAGCACCTAATAGTAGGTATGCACTAAATACTTATCTATTCCAATAAGATCAAAAAGCTTAAAAGCCGCCACAAAGAAGAAAGATACAAAAACATTGGACATTGGATTGACAAATCTCATAGGAATCAATAAAACCTCAAGTAAAAGTGAATTCGTTTCGAGATTTTTTATGAATCTTGTTTTATTTGATTCGATTTGAGAAATTAATAAGGAGTAGGTTTGTAGCAGGTGAACCAAAGTTAGAATTTCAAAGTTACAAGCAGAGAGTATACGAGTGTGAGTGACATATATTGAATTTTTAAGAGCACCTAATAGTATACACTAAATACATATCTATTCCAATAAGATCAAAAAGCTTAAAAGCCGCCACAAAGAAGAAAGATACAAAAACATTGGATTGACAAATCTCATAGGAATCAGTTTGGAAATATCCTAATTCTTGGGTTATTTTTGGTATCCTTTGGTGTCAATTTTCCGCTTTACTGCCAATCTCTTTTTGCTGAGATTTCCCCAAGAACAACTTCTATTAGCAGTAGCTTTGTCTAGAATAGAATATCAAAAGAAAAGTCTAGTGAGTAGTGAGATATGTATTGCCGCCATAGGGTACTATTTCTCTTTCGAGGCCTTTAGTGGAGGACTTCGAGAGTTTACAGTTCTTGACTTTGATACCCGTTTCAATTTTTGTACGACAGTTCAATTGATTACGCGAAGACATTATGATCGAAACCCAAGTTGTCCACATAACCCGTTTCAATTTTTGTACGACAGTTCAATTGATTACGCGAAGACATTATGATCGAAACCCAAGTTGTCCACATAGCATACCCGTTTCAATTTTTGTACGACAGTTCAATTGATTACGCGAAGACATTATGATCGAAACCCAAGTTGTCCACATAGCATGCATTATGATGTCCAGATTTATCATATTATGTTTTGTGTATAAATTCCGCAACTATTGCTACTACTCTGATATACTCTTGGAGGGCCGTGGGACTTCTTCCAGAAAAGGTAATGTCTACCCCCCACGACAACTGGCCACTTCCAAGAGTTTTAATTGAAAAGTTTACATAACATATGAGATATGACAGGCAACCCTTAACTACCAAGGTCCTAATTATCACATACTCGGGATTTATGAGGGGTGGTCCTTTTGCCTCCAGTGTAAGAGGCCTGTATCATTTTCATAAGGTTGGATTTTCAGAACGCGGCGTCCGGCGAACTAAAAGTCAAGTGACAACGTTTTCAATATGCGAGAGGTGTAAGAGAATATTACGTATGAAGCTTGATGCTGCCTTGCCTCTTCCAGAGGGAGTGCATCATTTCAACCACCTCAGTAGTCATCGCAAGCGTTTACTCCAAAAATATCCAAACATATCAGCAAAGTTTTATTTCTTAAACGGTCACCCGTCCAGATATCAACCACGCGTGACGTTGGACAGTGCTCCGTCACATCGAGATATTACTCGTTCAGTTAAAGCTGAAAAGCCTTAATAGATTTTACTTTTACAAAATAAAATATTGATTCGAGGTTTCCCTCTGAGGGTAGAGCTCTAAATATTTCTACTGGCAGAATTTGTTATTTTTTTCATCACTTTTAGCCAAGGATCCAAATTACATGACTCCTGAAGTTTTTTACCCTCAAATTTTCACAATTTCACCTTTCAGATAATCACTCAGCCTCTAAATCTTCTATGGAACCAGACAATTTTGTGTGAGAAAAGACCGTCCAAATCTCAAGTTAATACATCCTAGTTTGAGAAAAGACAGTCCAAATCTTAGATAATCACTCAGCCTCTAAAGACAAAATTGTCTGGTTCTATGGAACCAGACAATTTTGTTTGAGAAAAGACAGTCCAAATCTCGATTTCATTCCATTAATCCATTTTAGTCTTAAGCAACCCACCTTACCCCACCAGTCTAGTCAAATCATGCATGGATCTCAGCCAGTCTAAGCTCCGTCTAGCCAATCGATCCAATTAGAAGATCGCGTAGCATAAAGATGTACGAGACAGAGGGTTAACTTCAACGACAAATGGCATCAATATGTTACTAGATCACTGGAAGGCGTTCGATCGTGTAGGAGGAAGCGGCAGGGAGGGGGGTTACCCAGATTCTCGTAACGTCACCGTCAGTACCTAGGTACTTCGGACCAAGCCACGACGGTACGGAAGCGTACTTCGTATTACCGGTAAGGTGGATGTCCTCTCCAAAAGTGGACTAGTGGTTACGGAAGAACTTGCCAAAGATGTGGTCAAAACGTTCTTCCTATTGGTCAGGACGGATGAATTTTGTAATTGAAATCTGATTGGTGACATAAGGACTGCCAGTGACCCTATCAAAGACTTTAGTCGGATCGACTAAAAAATGTTAAGTTGCTTTGGAGTCGAGAAGTTGAACGTTATCTACTTCTTTTAAAAATAAAAATATGTCAGTACTTAATTCAAACACAATGCTTTTTTTATATTTTTTTCAACAATGACATAAAAAGGCAACACCCATGCTAGCCGCCGATATAATGAAAAATGTAATAAATAAGAAGCTGGTTACTTATATGGGAAAATCAGCTACCTAATTGTTTGTAAAACACTGCCTAATTGGGTTATTTGAATGATGCCCGCGGAGTTGTGTAGAAAAAAAAATCGAATAAAATGGAAATAAAAAACCTAATCATAATTGGCAGAATAATAATAAAAATAAATAAAAATATAGATGATGAAAAGTTGAAAAAATTCTAAAATTTACTAAAATGAATAGAAGAACCTGTCTGAAAAACAGTAGGTCTATAAAAAATACCTGCTGGCTATTAAATTTATATATATATATAAAAAAAAAACACATAAAAAACACATAAAAAGGGTTCGAATTTTAGACCTAAGTTTGTTTTTGATCTAGGAACCTTAAAAACCCTACAACTTGTTATTTCTTCCCGGTCATTGATTCCAATTGACCCTTTTTCTAAAAAATTCACACAAATTATCTATTTTTTATATCAGGGGATCCTTGCTACCTGTTTTGCCACGTGCCCCTGGGAGAGTACTTTAATCGATTTTTCCAAGATTTCAAGCTGGTAAAATAATGTGAGTCAAAACTTGATTCCCGTTCATGAGTCATTTCCCCCGAGTCAACTCAAGGAAATTTATTTTCACTCAATGTAACTCAGTTCATGGCACGGGAATTGGTAATAAACTAATATTGAACTTGTCATTTGTAGTGGGAAAACTTGCTGGGTAACTACTAAATACTGTTGGAGCCATGTACGAGTAGTGCAATAAGGGTCCTCCTGTATTGCAATAAGGGTTCCTATTAGGGTTCCACTAGGAACTTCCTAGAGTCCGCTACAAACTCTAAATGGCTCTCAGCTTGCAATCGATTTTGGAAATACGATATATTTTGACGATCTTCTTTTGAAAGGGATTGGAGTTCTAGTCCAAGATTTTGCCAGAGTGTCTATTCTATTGACTATCTGGTCTGTTCCATTATAGCTCTCGAATTTAGTCCAAGTTTAGAAGAAAAATACCCTCAGCTTGCTTTTCAACAGATGGTCTTAAACCTGTTTTATTCGACAGATCGTTGGGTGCACAGGATGTTTCCAATAATATCAGTAGATCCCTCTATATGACCACATATATGACCACAGATATGACCTCACATATATGACCACACGACAGTGCGACATGCGCCAGGCCAAGTTCCAGTAAGCAAGCCGGGGTGCTTTCAGCCTCATGAGGACATTTGAAAGGCTGGTTGAAGTTCATACAAAGAAGACTTGATGGCATAAAGTCTAATATAGTAGCTGGAAATGCTGTCCCTCGCAAGTCTTTTTACTTTTTATCCATCAGAAAAAAACAGGCTTTCAGCCTCATGAGGACATTTGAAAGGCTGGTTGAAGTTCATACAAAGAAGACTTGATGGCATAAAGTCTAATATAGTAGCTGGAAATGCTGTCCCTCGCAAGTCTTTTTACTTTTTATCCATCAGAAAAAAAACAGGCTTTTTTTTACGGTAGTGATACTCGTCTTATTTAAAAAATACCAATTCAAACCCCCCAAATCCTGCCTCTCATAAATTAGGAGACACAATATCCTTATGGCAATATGATAATCATGATATGCAACTAAATGTAAACGGCATTCAATATTTCAATAAAGCAATCAATCAGAAGTTATGGAGGTCTTCCACTTATATCGCATCCTACTCACAAATCTAGTAAATTATTCGATAATCATGATGGATAAGTGAATTTATTGGATATTATTAGTGGAAATTAGTCATTTGGGTTGAGAGTATAGAACTATTGAGATAATGAGATTTCGTATGGGGGGAGGAACCTTGTGTAACCAAATTTCGAATAACGATCGATCTCCGGTCTACAGAGTTATGTATCTAAAGGTAGAAACGCCAGCCTAGTTAGCTTGGATGGTAGCGCGTCTGCCTTGTAAGTGCTAGGCCGTGGGTTTAATTCCCGCCGGGGGTAGATTTTATCCTCAAGGGATTGATGGCATAAAGTCTAATATAGTAGCTGGAAATGCTGTCCCTCGCAAGTCTTTTTACTTTTTATCCATCAGAAAAAAACAGGCTTTTTTTACGGTAGTGATACTCGTCTTATTTAAAAAATATCAATTCAAACCGTCCAAATCCTGCCTCTCATAAATTAGGAGACACAATATCCTTATGGCAACATGATAATCATGATATGCAACTAAATGTAAACGGCATTCAATATTTCAATAAAGCAATCAATCAGAAGTTATGGAGGTCTTCCACTTATATCGCATCCTACTCACAAATCAAACAACGTGTATAGGAGTATAGGTATGATCTAAGATCTACCCGAATTTCATAGAAAAAAGAGAAATAAAAATTGAGAACGATTCCAGGTAAAAACCAGTATTTTTTATTAACATTTATTAAGTATAGTATTACTTAACATTTATTAAGTATTAATTTGTGTTTTACAAACACAAATTAATATCTACTTCTTAATTTTTTCTAGTAGGTACTTTATTTTTTATTATTATTATTATTTTTTTTTTACGAATGCTGAACAAAAAATTTAATGAGAAGTTACCCGTGTAGCCAAATTAAACTCCACAAATATTGAATGGGATCGGAAAAAGCCAGCAATGCGCCTTGAAGTAATCTGGGCCGAGGTACAATTTTTTTAAATAGGTAGGTACTTGATTTATCTTTTTCTTTTTTAAAATATTTTTAATCTACAATCTTTTTAAATGTTGGATTTTGTAGCCGCTGGGAGTTGCTGCTATGTTTCCCTCATTTTGAAATAGCTGTCTTGAGCACTCAGACACAGAGGTGGGGAATCATGAGGTGCATTTTAATTGTAATTAAATATCCTCCTCCGTTTCATTTTGTTTTCCTACAAGAGATGACATCACCGGAAGATGTGAGGGATAGGAATCTTCTTCATTTATCAAACATACTCTTCATTATAAAATGTCTAGAGGAGAAGATGGTAATATGGCCACCCCCACTAAATCTAAATAGCTGTCTTGAGCACTCAGACACAGAGGTGGGGAATCATGAGGTGCATTTTAATTGTAATTAAATATCCTCCTCCGTTTCATTTTCATTGTTTTCCTACAAGATATGACATCACCGGAAGATGTGAGGGATAGGAATCTTCTTCATTTATCTTCACTTTTCAAACATACTCTTCATTATAAAATGTCTAGAGGACAAGATGGTAATATGGCCACCCCCACTAAATCTGTGTCCATGCAGTGCTTCTTTCTCTCTTGGATTCTATAATCTTCTTCATTTATCTTCACTTTTCAAACATGCTCTTCATTATAAAATGTCTAGAGGAGAAGATGGTAATATGGCCACCCCCACTAAATCTGTGTCCATGCAGTGCTTCTTTCTCTCTTGGATTCTATAATCTTCTTCATTTATCTTCACTTTTCAAACATACTCTTTATTATAAAATGTCTAGAGGAGAAGATGGTAATATGGCCACTCCCACTAAATCTGTGTCCAGTGCCTCTTTCTCTCTGAAATCTAAGGCCAGCCACTCACACATCATCAGGTAGACCTGACAGGTACACCTGATCAGATCCACATTTCAGGTCCACCTGATACCTGTGGACATGCTCTTTATTATAAAATGTCTAGAGGAGAAGATGGTAATATGGCCACTCCCACTAAATCTGTGTCCAGTGCCTCTTTCTCTCTGGAATCTAAGGCCAGCCACTCACACATCATCAGGTAGACCTGACAGGTACACCTGATCAGATCCACATGTCAGGTCCACCTGATACCTGAGGAAAGAGGCACTGGATGTAATTATGTAGTTTATTAGGGGTGGCCATATTACCATCTTCTCCCCTAATCTTCGTTATTTTTCTCAACTTTTATTTCCCACTCTATTTTTTGTTGTCAGCTTGTAAAGATAATCACTCAGCCTCTAAAGACAAAATTGTCTGGTTCTATGGAACCAGACAATTTTGTTTGAGAAAAGACAGTCTCACCTGGTTTACATCAAAGTAAATCTCGAGCCCACCTCTCCGAATATGGCCAGGGCAAGATGTTACAAAGCATGGGTTGTTCTAATGTGAGGGACATTAGAACTGATTGATAATCACTTACATAGTATACTTGTCACCGAAGATCAAAGCTGTGGGATTCACAGGAACAGCCCTTTAAAAGCGTGGCTGTCGATCGATGTGAATCGAAGTCGATTGACGCCCGGTCGACCCACAATAATAGTAGTAGCCTACTGCTGGAGTAAAGGGACTTTTCAGTCCTATGCGAGCAGTATAAATAAATAAGCACTATTATTATTGTTATTATATTATTATTTAAATGTGTGTTTACACATAGTTGACGGCCGTCGATCGATGTGAATCGAAGTCGATTGACGGCCGGTCGACTATATGTGTGGACACACCTTAACAGTTTGGAGTTTTGGGGGCAAAGACCGAAAAAGTTAGTCCCCTCTTAAAATAAATGCTTGAACAGTTTGGGCCATATAAGTGTGCTCTTTGACTATACGAAGACACATGCATTTCGCAAATTGAAAAAAAGTTTACATGTATTGTATCCTCAAATTCAAATTTACGATGTTGTCTGCAATTACTGGAATCTTGTAGAACAAGAGAAAAAAAATCGCCATTTAGAGAGAGAGAGAGAGTGAGAGAGAGAGGGGGGAGAAATAGATACGAGATAACTAAGACTGAATCTACACGTTGAGGTTCATAACAATCATAACCATAAGGATATTGCAAGATCAAGAAGACCCCAACCCTATATTTCAGCTTGTTATCAGTCTTGTTAACAAATTTGAGGAATGTCAAGAAATTTTACACATTTTAGTGTAGCAATGGTACATGACTCTCGCCTTGTAAACAGGAGGGCGTGGGTTCAATTTCGACCGAAATATCGAATTTTATCCTCAACAAACTCAACATTGTATGAGAATTTGACCACAATAATAGTAGTATCCTACTGGTGGAGTAAAGGGACCTTTGGTGCTATTGGAATAAAATAAATAAATAAATAATAACCACTATCATATCCTTTTTGCTCCTATCACCTAAATGGTCCGGTCCAATTCAGATTTGTAAATTGGCCCCTGACCAGCACAACAATGCAAAGATGTAGCGAGATTTGAAAAAAAGTGAGAGTGGTCTCTGAGAAGTTCTCAAATCTCCTGCATAGATATTTAGATAAACAGCTTGAACATTTGTATAGAATATTCTTCAAACTGACTCGATCGTACAGAGACCTACTTTTAAAGAGTTGTACTTAAGTACTTCATATCTTTGTTATCCTAGCAATAGCTAAGCTAGCTTGGTACTGAACCTCTTTGCTCAAGCACCAACCACCCTCACAACACTGAATTACAAGCCACGGTTTTATAGCTCTATGAAAGCGGATTATAAGAAATGCTTTAATGTCATTAAATATCATGGTCAATAAGGGGTACAGTCTTATTCAAAAGTACCTGAAAATAGGGTACCCCCCTTTTCAGCAGTAGTGTCTCCTTACAGCCTTATATTCAGAGGGTTTGTCAGGCAAAAGCCAAATAAAACAAGATTTCCCAGTAAAATTCATACTCAAATTGTCTCTTCTGGTAACCATTTCACTAATCATAGTGCATAACTTATAACTCTTTTTCAAGACCGCTACATCCATACTCCATTATGCAATTGATATTTCGAGACTGGCACAACCGGTCCTCAGACTGGAAGGAAGAGGGTTCGGTTCCAGAACAATACAAATAAAACAAAAGAGAAGGAACCGGTAGACAGTCATGTGCTTAGCGGATAAAGTGTTCTGACTGGGTTACTAATGTAGAAATACTATGGCCACAAAAATATAAAGTATACAGTATAAGTATAATATTCATTACTCAGAAAGGTACTCAGTATAAAAATGTGAGTCGTACTCTTGTTACATATTCTGATATTCGTTTAGGACAGACATTCTTCGAGCAGTTTTCAAAGATCTATTCCTAAGGCATTTTTGCTAAGTTATCACTTATCAGTCAACATTTTTAACCTACGTAAATATGTAGGTACGTAAAGAAAAAACTCAAGTGTGCACAGTTTAAGACAAATTTGCTCAAGTTTTTTCAGCAGCCTTCTAAGTTCCAAACCCATAAGAGATCAGGTACCACCGAAGACATAGCAATTCTTCCATCTCCCAGAGTTAACATTCTGAGAACCACCAGAAGTATTGTTCCAGAACAACAGGTACCAGAGGATCTCCCCTTCCTCATCCACAGGTCAGACATATGGCCTCTCTTCTCAGAGTATTGTTCCATCTAGCATGGTAAATATATTGTGCCATCTAGCCATCTACCATGGTAAATAACAAGACATGACTAGGGGATGAAAGAGTTAAGGGGAGATTGATTTACATGTCAATGTGAAGTGTGTGGTTGATAAGGGTCTCCCGCGGTTCGAACCCCAGGGATGGCTAAATCAGTTTCTCATTTCATAAAAAAAAGTGTCAAGAATTCTCACAGATTTTGCACGTTAAAATGTCTGAGTCCCATTGATCTGAACCTGAAGATGAAATGAAACGACTGTGGAAGTTTCACATCTTTTTTTAATGAGGTGATTTTGGCATCTCCACCAATTTTGTAATTTTGATATCTCCACCAAGTAGTTTAAGATCTTGACAACTTCACTAATTTTGTAGTTTTGACGTCTCCACCAAATTTGTAATTTTGCCATCTCCACCAATTCTATTTTGGCGTCTCCATAAGATGGGTTTTGTATTAAATCCATATTAATTTCTACACTATGTTGCCCGGTGTTTCCTTAATATTTGTCCAGCGGGCTCCAGCCCTGGTTGTGCCCGGCGCAGAAACACATAAAGCATGGTTTATCCACACCATTTCATTTACACAGGTTTCAGGATATATCACCACAAGGTTGACAGGGTGCTTTACGAATGATTAAGGCACCCAAAGTGCAGGTAGACTTAGTCCCTCTTTGGCAAATCTGGTTGTCTATTTATTTATTTTTTCAATTTTCAATTTTTCTATTATAAAATGTGGTCTTTGTTATACCAGACGGTCACTTTTGTCCCAGATGACAAGATTGTCCAAGTGGGACAGGGTGCTTTACGAATGATTAAGGCACCCAAAGTGCAGGTAGACTTAGACCCTCTTTGGCAAATCTGGTTGTCTATTTATTTATTTTTTCTATTATAAAATGTGGTCTTTGTTATACCAGACGGTCACTTTTGTCCCAGATGACAAGATTGTCCAAGTGATCTCAAGGCATTTGATTGGTCAATTTTGACTTGAGACTGATCTAAGAACGATCATTCTTGTTCATAAATACGAGTGTTAGTCCCTCTTTGGCAAATCAGGTTGTCTATTTATTTATTTTTTCAATTTTCAATTATAAAATGTGGTCTTTGTTATACCAGATTACCAGACGGTCACTTTTGTCCCAGATGACAAGATTGTCCAAGTGGTCCTTCTTAAGAGAAATCTGAAAGGAGAGTCCAACCAAACACAAGATCCGTCGTTCTCGGCATACCTGTACAGGTTCCAGTACATCGCCCTAAGTCTGGTATAACAATAGGTGTACCTATATTACCTATGGCTCATATTCTGGGTACAAATGACACGCAGCCCCTATCCTGTTGAAGTCTGCTGCATAAATTATTCCTCAACCAGCATAATAATATGTCTTCGGGGGAGCTGTGGTCTGTGGTGACCCTGAGGCTTTGTTCAGACACACTTGAACACAGCCTACTGATATCCCAATTCATTCGAGTACAGAGTATTGTCTTGTGGCCAAGTTTTTGCACTGTGCACCTAGCACTTTTGCGGATAAATCAACAATAGGTACCGCACCCCAAGAAGCGCTAGACCAAAAATCTAGCAACAAAATGCACTTTACCTACCATCTTTTGCAGGAAACATTATTAATAGAAAAGCCTTAATAGATTTTACTTTTACAAAATAAAATATTGATTCGAGGTTTCCCTCTGAGGGTAGAGCTCTAAATATTTCTACTGGTAGAATTTATTATTATTTTTTTTTATCACTTTTAGCCAAGGAGAAATTGACGATAATCTGCCGCAGTAACAATGGCCGGGGCTACGGTCGTTTACCCTATGAGTCACAAGCTCAAGGTCATTTAGAGTTTTTAAAGTGCCACCCATGTGACTCAAGCCATCGAAGAAGAAGAAAACGAAAAACATTTCTGTTCCATCTATAAATTTCTACGATGGATTAGAAGGAGGTAAAATCTAATTCTACCAAACTAAAAATCACACTGAATTTATACCAAGAAATCATGTTCACTTAACATGCAAATCCCTCGTAAAGTGCCACCATGCCCAATCTGCTATTTAGGCGATATACTTTGTAAGGCATGTATTGTATGAGCTATGAGCATTACAGATGAATGGAAACTTGGAAAACCTCAGAAAATCGGCACCTCACGTTACTCTTCAACCCACACGTGTTGCATATTGCATACGTCATACATAACGCCCCCGTTATGATTTACACGAGTAGAAAATTGTCTTGTGCAATCACTCTGTCGAACGGAAAAAATAATGCAAAATATATCTCATTCTAATCTTGAATCACAATTTTATTTTAAACACGGAAAGCTGACATGCTGGATATAGTCACTTCAAAAACAGAATTACCAATTTTCATTTAAGATTAAGGGATAGTGACGGGGTTTTACTGCCCGATTGGGGCTTTGGAAAACTATCGCAAGAGGCATTTCGGGTATCTAATAATAGAACCGATCTACGGCTTGAAGGACCAACTTATACTTATCTTGCTTAGCTTAGGAAAATGAAAAGAACTTAGTTATGTATGGGAAAAAACTTCGGTTTAAACACGGAAAGCTGACATGCTGGATATAGTCACTTCAAAAACAGAATTACCAATTTTCATTTAAGATTAAGGGATAGTGACGGGGGTTTTACCCTCCATTCGGCGAAGCCACTTGCATCCTCAAATTAACCTCACGGACCTCACCCAGCCTGAGTAGGACCAGGAAAAGCCAGCAGCCCGCGATAGCCCAGATTGTTATCCATTCGGATACTTACCACGCTTAACTTCAGTGATTCATGGGGAACTGGTGCGTTCAACGTGCTACCGCCGCTCTGCTGCCCGATTCGGGCTTTGAAAAACTATCGCAAGAGGCATTTCGGGTATCTTAAAGCGATACTTACCACGCTTAACTTCAGTGATTCATGGGGAACTGGTGCGTTCAACGTGCTACCGCCGCTCTGCTGCCCGATTCGGGCTTTGGAAAACTATCGCAAGAGGCATTTCGGGTATCTTAAGGTTTGTCACATACAAAGTCGACCGGCCGGCCGTCGTTCGACATCGATCGACGAAGAAAATCTATTTTGTCGAGGCAGTGTGGACGTGTCAGTCGATATCAATCGATGACCGGTCGACTATGTGTGGACACACCTTTACACGGTTTTGCATTTAACGTGACTATATCGCAAACCTTACGTACCGACATCGATCGACGAAGAAAATCTATTTTGTCGAGGCAGTGTGGACGTGTCAGTCGATATCAATCGATGACCGGTCGGGTATGTGTGGACACACCTTTACACGGTTTTGCATTTAACGTGACTATATCGCAAGCCTTACGTACATCTGTGATCCAAGATTTCAAGCTGGTAAAATAATGTGAGTCAAAACTTGATTCCCGTTCATGAGTCATTTTCCCCGAGTCAACTCAAGGAAATTTGTTTTCACTCAATGTAACTCAGTTCATGGCACGGGAATTGGTAATAAACTAATATTGAACTTGTCTCCAAGATTTCAAGCTGGTAAAATAATGTGAGTCAAAACTTGATTCCCGTTCATGAGTCATTTCCCCCGAGTCAACTCAAGGAAATTTGTTTTCACTCAATGTAACTCAGTTCATGGCACGGGAATTGGTATTAAACTAATATTGAACTTGTCATTTGTAGTGGGAAAACTTGCTGGGTAACTACTAAATACTGTTGGAGCCATGTACGAGTAGTGCATTAAGGGTCCTCCTGTATTGCAATAAGGGTTCCTGTTAGGGTTCCTCTAGGAACTTCCTAGAGTCCGCTACAAACTCTAAATGGCTCTCAGCTTGCTTTTTCAACAGATGGTCTTAAACCTGGTATATTCGACAGATCGTTGGGTGCACAGGATGTTTCCAATAATATCAGTAGATCCCTCTATTGGCCTGGCGACATGCGCCAGGCCAAGTTCCAGTAAGCAAGCCCGGGGTGCTTTCAACCTCATGAGGATACTCTAAATGGCTCTCAGCTTGCTTTTTCAACAGATGGTCTTAAACCTGTTTTATTCGACAGATCGTTGGGTGCACAGGATGTTTCCAGTAATATCAGTAGATCCCTCTATTCTATATGACCACACGACAATGCGACGTGCACCAGGCCAAGTTCCAGTAAGCAAGCCGGGGTGCTTTCAGCCTCATGAGGACATTTGAAAGGCTGGTTGAAGTTCATACAAAGAAGACTTGATGGCATAAAGTCTAATATAGTAGCTGGAAATGCTGTCCCTCGCAAGTCTTTTTACTTTTTATCCATCAGAAAAAAACAGGCTTTCAGCCTCATGAGGACATTTGAAAGGCTGGTTGAAGTTCATACAAAGAAGACTTGATGGCATAAAGTCTAATATAGTAGCTGGAAATGCTGTCCCTCGCAAGTCTTTTTACTTTTTATCCATCAGAAAAAAAACAGGCTTTTTTTTACGGTAGTGATACTCGTCTTATTTAAAAAATACCAATTCAAACCCCCCAAATCCTGCCTCTCATAAATTAGGAGACACAATATCCTTATGGCAACATGATAATCATGATATGCAACTAAATGTAAACGGCATTCAATATTTCAATAAAGCAATCAATCAGAAGTTATGGAGGTCTTCCACTTATATCGCATCCTACTCACAAATCAAACAACGATCTAGTAAATTATTCGATAATCATGATGGATAAGTGAATTTATTGGATATTATTAGTGGAAATTAGTCATTTGGGTTGAGAGTATAGAACTATTGAGATAATGAGATTTCGTATGGGGGGAGGAACCTTGTGTAACCAAATTTCGAATAACGATCGATCTCCGGTCTACAGAGTTATGTATCTAAAGGTAGAAACGCCAGCCTAGTTAGCTTGGATGGTAGCGCGTCTGCCTTGTAGGTGCTAGGCCGTGGGTTTAATTCCCGCCGGGGGTAGATTTTATCCTCAAGGGTTGAGGTTCGCTGTCGGAACGGTTGGCTTTCTCCTATCCTGTCTTTATTTTCTCTTTGATTTCGGGACGATAAGACCTTGGCTGTTACAGTTCCCTCTATCAAACCTCTTCAAGATCCACGAACGGGTAGAAACACACAACTATCTCGTCAACTGAGCTCTGGCTACCCATGAGCTCACGGGCCTTATTGTAGAATTTTGAGAGATTTTTTGAAACCAATTCTGCTCTGCCATAGTCTACACACTCTACATACAGTCTTCAGGTTTGTACATAAAAGATATAACGATCGATCTCCGGTCTACAGAGTTATGTATCTAAAGGTAGAAACGCCAGCCTAGTTAGCTTGGATGGTAGCGCGTCTGCCTTGTAGGTGCTAGGCCGTGGGTTTAATTCCCGCCGGGGGTAGATTTTATCCTCAAGGGTTGAGGTTCGCTGTCGGAACGGTTGGCTTTCTCCTATCCTGTCTTTATTTTCTCTTTGATTTCGGGACGATAAGACCTTGGCTGTTACAGTTCCCTCTATCAAACCTCTTCAAGATCCACGAACGGGTAGAAACAGTATCACGTCAACTGAGCTCTGGCTACCCATGAGCTCACGGGCCTTATTGTAGAATTTTGAGAGATTTTTTGAAACCAATTCTGTTCTGCCATAGTCTACACACTCTACATACAGTCTTCAGGTTTGTACCTACATAAATGATATGTCTGGAAACCTGACACAGGTGGGTTGTTGGGTTTAACTCTCTACAATGGCAAAAAAAAAAAATTAAACTGATTTGTTTAATTACAGATCTGCGAATTTGGAACGTTCCGAAAGACCCGAAATGGGATGATTTATGTAGGTGATTCATGCTGATTTCGAAATGAAATTGTTAGTGAAAGTTGTTTGAAGTTCTAAATTGGAAACTAAAGATTTAACTAACCTCTGAGAACACTCGGAAACGGTTTAAGAAAAACTTTAACTCTTCTTCTTCTTCTTCCTCTCCTTCACTTTTCCCCGTGTACAGACGGGGTCGGCAATGGGATGATTTATGTAGGTGATTCATGCTGATTTCGAAATGAAATTGTTAGTGAAAGTTGTTTGAAGTTCTAAATTGGAAACTAAAAATTTAACTAACCTCTGAGAATACTGAGAAACGGTTTAAGAAAAACTTTAACTCTTCTTCTTCATCTCCTTCACTTTTCTCCGTGTACAGACGGGGTCGGCGTTTGTCGTCAGCCTCTCAATCAGCCCTAACTAGGGTGATTGCTTTGGGCTGACATTTGATTTTGGCTACAAAAATTTTACAAGTGGATGCCCTTCGCACTCAACCTTTGCTATTTCTTTGGCAACGGAAATTTCAGGGTGGTATCCTCCCTATTTAAAGTCCGCGAGACAGACTAAGTTGGTCTACTCCCTGTTTAACGTCCCCCAGCCAGACTAAGCTGGTTTACTCCCTGTTTAACGTCCCCCAGCCAGACTAAGCTGGTCTACTCCCTGTTTAACGTCCCCCAGCCAGATTAAGTTGGTCTACTCCCTGTTTAACATCCCCCAGCCAGACTAAGCTGGTCTACTCCCTGTTTAACGTCCCCCAGCCAGACTAAGCTGGTTTACTCCCTGTCAAAAGTATTTCTTTGGCAACGGAAATTTCAGGGTGGTATCCTCCCTATTTAAAGTCCGCGAGACAGACTAAGTTGGTCTACTCCCTGTTTAACATCCCCCAGCCAGACTAAGCTGGTCTACTCCCTGTTTAACATCCCCCAGCCAGACTAAGTTGGTCTACTCCCTGTTTAACATCCCCCAGCCAGACTAAGCTGGTTTATTCCCTGTCCCTGACCATCAGTGATGAACTCAGGTTACTCGAGGTGGCCAATACTCGTCAGTCAATGTAACCAATGACCGTCACTCCTACACTCCGCACAGACTTCAAGACCCCCTCTCACGTGGGTTTCAGAGTTTGACTTTGGCAGTGTCATCCATTGACCAGCGTCATCTATTTTCTTAATTGAACATCGTCTGGTAACCGAGGGGACATTAGGACATTGACCACAGAGTGATCCTTGTACACTCACGGGCGAAAAATTCGAGACATTTTTGAGGATTGCCTTCAGATCTTTTTTCAATGTATTTTTTTCTCTCTCCTTAAAGAAATCTTCTTCTTCTTCTTCTTCTTCTTCTTCTTCTTCTTCTTCTTCTTCTTCTTCTTCCTAGCCTTTTCCTATTTAAACAGGGTTGGCGTAAACGAGGCCTTAATGGACTGACTAGCTGCGACTGACATGGTTTTAGTTATGGCGGGGTTCTTTATAGTTGGATGCCCTTCTTAACATCGACCCTCCCTATTTACCCGGGCTTGGGACCAACTGACATGGTTTTAGTTATGGCGGGGTTCTTTATAGTTGGATGCCCTTCTTAACATCGACCCTCCCTATTTACCCGGGCTTGGGACCGGCATCACGGATACACTGGCTTGTGCATCCTTTTGGCTAGGCTCTCTCTTTAAAGAAATGATGTTTAGAAAACAAAAGTGAAAAGACACAAAAGTGCAGAAGAATTCACCTATAGGTATATACATTTAAAACTTAGAGTTAACCTACGTATTACTTAAACATTTAAAACTAACATGATACAACCTTTATACGTTCGTTCGGTCATAAAAACCAAAAAAGGTTTCTTTTCTGCTCTGATTCATAGTGAGTGACCTTCACTGAAATGGCATTTATTATCATTTCAGCAAGGTAATAATACAGAATGGTGCGCTCTTTACTTCCACTACTGTGAATGTCGAAAGGAACAAGTCTAAAAAGCATTTGCTAATTAAAAGAATAGAATAGATCCTCAGAATGGTGCGCTTTTTACTTCCACTACTGTGAATGTCGAAAGGAACAAGTCTAAAAAGCATTTGCTAATTAAAAGAATAGAATAGAATATAGCTTGTTTATCCTGCTCGAATGAGACTGAAAAGTCCCTTTACTCCCGCAGTCTAAACAAGGTCTCGTGTATTTTATGGGTTAAATAACTTAGTATGACAAAATTTTAGGACCTTGATTAATAAGAAAAGAAGAATTCAATATTGAATTTCAATTGTGTTTATCATACCTACCTACCTAAAATACCTTGTCACAAATGTCATTCCCCGATTAATACGCTACGCTAAATGTTATGACTTCACTATTCACTTGAACTCAAACCACCAACCTTCAGATCTGGAGACCACCGCGCTAACGCTTGTTTATCCTGCTCGAATGAGACTGAAAAGTCCCTTTACTCCCGCAGTCTAAACAAGGTCTCGTGTATTTTATGGGTTAAATAACATAGTATGACAAAATTTTAGGACCTTGATTAATAAGAAAAGAAGAACTCAATATTGAATTTCAATTGTGTTTATCATACCTACCTACCTAAAATACCTTGTCACAAATGTCATTCCCCGATTAATACGCTAGGTACGCTAAATGTTATGACTTCACTATTCACTTGAACTCAAACCACCATCTGGAGACCACCGCACTACACCACAAAGGTTGGTGAGAAATGATTAAAATTATCTGATACCTAAAATTAAAAGACAATTCAGATTCGACTATCAGAAAAATACCTATTTGGTGAGCTTTCGAGAATACTCAGATTCTCATCATCAGACCAATAATGCGAGAGAGGTGTTTACTCTACGAGCGCTGGAGTTGAAGTCCAGTCCAGCGCTCGTAGAGTAAACACCTCTCTCGCGTTATTGGTCTGATGATGAGAATCTGAGTATTCTCGAAAGCTCACCAAATATTTTGCTGATAGTCGAATCTTAATTTTCTTTTAATTTTTAATTTTATTTCTTGAAGATTCTTAATGAAATAATTATTCCTCGATAATTATTTTAGGTGGAGGGGGGCGAAGCCCCCCTCCCGAGCACGAAGTGCGAGTTTTATGTGATACCATTTAATGTCGTAAAACAATGAGCTCAAGTGTTTCCTCCTTTGCCAATACCCACCTAGCTTTTTTTACTTTCTTTGTATTTGTAATTTGTGAATTAAATTTATTCTGTTCTAAATCTTATATTATAAAATCAAGATCCATTCACTACAAGTTTGGCCATGCCTCGGGATGAACTAGCGGGATCCCGGAGCGAAGCGACGGAATTCAGCTAGTACATTATAAGACCTTGTTTAGACTGCAGGAGTAAATTGACTTTTCAGTCTCATTTCGGCAGTATAAACAGGGTATATTCTATTCTACCTACCTATATGTAGGTATTAAGGTATTATGGTCTTCGCAAAGAGTTTGGAAGGAAATCATATACGGTTTTTTTGCAAAGAGGAAAGATCTTTGGAAGGCTCATAGCAGAGGTGAGTACATGGAGGAGACATGTGTGTTATTTGAAACGATTTTCAGAACAATAAACTTTGCGCCCAAGACGAACATTGGTACAGTGTGTGCCTGAAATCCAGATGAGGGATTCTTGGGCTGCAATCCTAAAAGCAAAAGTCAGCCCAGGTAGCTAAAAAGGTAGCACGTCTGCCTTGTAAGTGCTAGGTCGCGGGTTCGATTCTCGCCCGGGGCTCGGAACGGCTGGCTCTCTCCTAGCCTGTCCTCCCCTCTTCGCTTTCGGAGGATAAGACCTTAGCAGTTATATCAGTTCCCTATATCAAATCTCTTGAAAAAAAAAAAAACTTTCTTCTAGAGATTTAGAGGAGGGGATGACTTTCTAACTTTCTATCCACCCTATGATGTAGGTTTGTAGGTAATAATTTTTCGATTCTCGCCCGGGGCTCGGAACGGCTGGCTCTCTCCTAGCCTGTCCTCCCCTCTTCGCTTTCGGAGGATAAGACCTTAGCAGTTACAGTTCCCTATATCAAATCTCTTGAAAAAAAAAAACTTTCTTCTACTGATAGAGATTTAGAGGAGGGGATGACTTTCTAACTTTCTATCCACCCTATGATGTAGGTTTGTAGGTAATAATTTCTCTATTACGAAACCTCTTCGAGTTGGTACTTTTTATGCTGAGAGTTTGGTTTTTCGACCTCCCTCCTCCCTGCGACCTAGCATACCCCTTGACTCGAGAAGCTTATGCCTGATAACATGTCTAGACATACTATTACACAATACTAGCATGCTATTACACAGGATTGCCATAAGCTTTTTATCGTTCCGATGGGTTCAAGAGCTAATACAATTAGCATACCCCTTGACTCGAGAAGCTTATGCCTGATAACATGTCTAGACATACTATTACACAATACTAGCATGCTATTACACAGGATTGTCATAAGCTTTTTATCGTTCCGATGGGTTCAAGAGCTAATACAATTGTCTTGAGATTCTTAAGACCAGAGTAGTTCAAAACGCCAAGTTTGATTCATTTTTGTATGAAAGTGACTGAACACTGAACGTTTTCGTGGGAAGTGGCTTTTCTTTTCACACTCGTGTTTTTTGAGGCTGCTTAACTCTCGATAATCTGTAGATAATAAGTAATAATTCTTCCATATTATGTATAGATTGTATAGGAGTATAGGTATGATCTAAGATCTACCCGAATTTCATAGAAAAAAGAGAAATAAAAATTGAGAACGATTCCAGGTAAAAACGAGGTGGCCAATACTCGTCAGTCAATGTACCCAATGACCGTCACTCCTACACTCCGCACAGACTTCAAGACCCCCTCTCACGTGGGTTCCAGAGTTTGACTTTGGCAGTGTCATCTATTGACCAGCGTCATCTATTTTCTTAATTGAACATCGTCTGGTAACCGAGGGGACATTAGGACATTGACCACAGAGTGATCCTTGTACACTCACGGGCGAAAAATTCGAGACATTTTTGAGGATTGCCTTTAGATCTTTTTCCAATGTATTTTTTTCTCTCTCCTTAAAGAAATCTTCTCCTTCCTAGCCTTTTTCCTTGTACACTCACGGGCGAAAAATTCGAGACATTTTTGAGGATTGCCTTTAGATCTTTTTCCAATGTATTTTTTTCTCTCTCCTTAAGGAATCTTCTCCTTCCTAGCCTTTTTCTATTTAAACAGGGTTGGCATAAACGAGGCCTTAATGGACTGATGACTAGCTGCGACTGACATGGTTTTAGTTATGGCGGGGTTCTTTATAGCTGGATGCCCTTCTTAACACCGACCCTCCCTATTTACCCGGGCTTGGGACCGGCATCACGGATACACTGGCTTGTGCATCCTTTTGGCTAGGTTCTCTCTTTAAAAGAAATGATGTTTAGAAAACAAAAGTGAAAAGACACAAAAGTGCAGAAGAATAGATCAGTTGCGCTTACTTGGGTAATATTGCAAAGTCACAGAGCAGGAAAAATGAGGACCAACGGACTTTTTCTTTTTCTTCTACTTCTAGATACCGAGATAAATCGATTAAAAACATACCGGTAAATCGTGAACTTTGACGTCACGGCATACGCTCCCGTAGGCGATGACGTCATAATTTATGAATCCCGCTTCGTTTGTTTGTGCGCAAGCGTTTCTGCGCATTTTGACGTGAAATCTGACGTCACAACTATTTGAACTTTTTCATTAGAACGGCAATTAAAAATTGAATTTTCGACCTTTTAAAGTTACTTTTTCGGAGTTTTGACATCAGATTTGGATTTTTCACAACTTTTTACATAGGAAGTTAACCATATATTAATAACTTGTTATCCCTGCTCGAATCTGCTGATATTCACCTATAGGTACACGAGTAGACTCTAAAACATAGAGTCCGTATCGTATGAGTTATATTTTAATAACTAGTATGGACACAAAAATTTTAGGACCTCGATTAAAAACAAAAAAGATTCTATATTGAATTTCAATTGTGTTTATCATACCTTACCTACCTAAAATACCTTGTCACAAGATGTCATTCCCGATTAATCGTACGCTAAATGTTATGACTTCACTATTTCACGTTGAACTCAACACCACCGAACCTTCAAGATCTGGAGACCACCGCGCTAACCACATACACCAAAACAGTTTGGTGAGACAATGATTAAATATTTATCTGATACCTTAAATTAAAAGACAATTCGATTCGACGCTAATCAGAAAAATACCTATTTGGTGAGCTTTCGAGAATACTCAGATCTCTCATCATCAGACCCATAATGCGAGAGAGGTGTTTACTGCTACGAGCGCTGAGTTGATAGGTCCAGTCCAGCGCTCGTAGAGTAAACACCTCTCTCGCGTTATTGGTCTGATGATGAGAATCTGAGTATTCTCGAAAGCTCACCAAATATTTTGCTGATAGTCGAATCTTAATTTTCTTTTAATTTTTAATTTTATTTCTTGAAGATTCTTAATGAAATAATTATTCCTCGATAATTATTTTAGTTTTATTTTATGTGATACCATTTAATGTCGTAAAACAATGAGCTCAAGTTTTTTCCTCCTCTGCCAATACCCACCTAGCTTTTTTTATTTAATAATAAAAAATAAGCAAGGTTTGTATAAATATTACAAACCTTTTGTAATTTTATTCTGTTCTAAATCTTATATTATAAAATCAAGATCCATTCACTACAAGTTTGGCCATGCCTCGGGATGAACTAGCGGGATCCCGGAGCGAAGCGACGGAATTCAGCTAGCACATTATAAGACCTTGTTTAGACTGCGAACTAGCGGAGCCTCGGGATGAACTAGCGGGATCCCGGAGCGAAGCGACGGAATTCAGCTAGTACATTATAAGACCTTGTTTAGACTGGAGGAGTAAATTGACTTTTCAGTCTCCTTTCGGCAGTATAAACAGGGTATATTCTATTCTACCTACCTACATGTGTAGGTATTAAGGTATTATGGTCTTCACAAAGAGTTTGGAAGGAAATCTTAGACTGCAGGAGTAAATTGACTTTTCAGTCTCATTTCGGCAGTATAAACAGGGTATATTCTATTCTACCTACCTATGTAGGTATTAAGGTATGATGGTCTTCGCAAAGAGTTTGGAAGGAAATCATATACGGTTTTTTCGCAAAGAGGAAAGATCTTTGGAAGGCTCATAGCAGAGGTGAGTACATGGAGGAGACATGTGTGTTATTTGAAACGATTTTCAGAATAATAAACTTTGCGCCCAAGACGAACATTGGTACAGTGTGTGCCTGAAATTCAGATTAGAGATTCAGTCTTGGGGTCTCTCTTCGATTTCGGGATGATAAGACCTTGACAGTTGCACAGTTCCCTCTATCAAACCTCCTAAAAATAATAATAATAATAATAATTAAAAAGATTTATTTGCAAATCCTAAAAGCAAAATTACTAGCCAGCTTAGTTAGCTAGAAAGGTAGCACGTCTGCCTTGTAAGTGCTAGGTCGCGGGTTCGATTCTCGCCCGGGGCTCGGAACGGCTGGCTCTCTCCTAGCCTGTCCTCCCCTCTTCGCTTTCGGAGGATAAGACCTTAGCAGTTACAGTTCCCTATATCAAATCTCTTGAAAAAAAAAAACTTTCTTCTACTGATAGAGATTTAGAGGAGGGGATGACTTTCTAACTTTCTATCCACCCTATGATGTAGGTTTGTAGGTAATAATTTCTCTATTACGAAACCTCTTCGAGTTGGTACTTTTTATGCTGAGAGTTTGGTTTTTCGACCTCCCTCCTCCCTGCGACCTAGCATACCCCTTGACTCGAGAAGCTTATGCCTGATAACATGTCTAGACATACTATTACACAATACTAGCATGCTATTACACAGGATTGCCATAAGCTTTTTATCGTTCCGATGGGTTCAAGAGCTAATACAATTATTGTCTTGAGATTCTTAAGACCAGAGTAGTTCAAAACGCCAAGTTTGATTCATTTTTGTATGAAAGTGACTGAACACTGAACGTTTTCGTGGGAAGTGGCTTTTCTTTTCACACTCGTGTTTTTTGAGGCTGCTTAACTCTCGATAATCTGTAGATAATAAGTAATAATTCTTCCATATTATGTATAGATTGTATAGGAGTATAGGTATGATCTAAGATCTACCCGAATTTCATAGAAAAAAGAGAAATAAAAATTGAGAACGATTCCAGGTAAAAACCAGTATTTTTTATTAACATTTATTAAGTATAGTATTACTTAACATTTATTAAGTATTAATTTGTGTTTTACAAACACAAATTAATATCTACTTCTTAATTTTTTCTAGTAGGTACTTTATTTTTTATTATTATTATTATTTTTTTTTTACGAATGCTGAACAAAAAATTTAATGAGAAGTTACCCGTGTAGCCAAATTAAACTCCACAAATATTGAATGGGATCGGAAAAAGCCAGCAATGCGCCTTGAAGTAATCTGGGCCGAGGTACAATTTTTTTAAATAGGTAGGTACTTGATTTATCTTTTTCTTTTTTAAAATATTTTTAATCTACAATCTTTTTAAATGTTGGATTTTGTAGCCGCTGGGAGTTGCTGCTATGTTTCCCTCATTTTGAAATAGCTGTCTTGAGCACTCAGACACAGAGGTGGGGAATCATGAGGTGCATTTTAATTGTAATTAAATATCCTCCTCCGTTTCATTTTCATTGTTTTCCTACAAGATATGACATCACCGGAAGATGTGAGGGATAGGAATCTTCTTCATTTATCAAACATACTCTTCATTATAAAATGTCTAGAGGAGAAGATGGTAATATGGCCACCCCCACTAAATCTATGTCCATGCAGTGCTTCTTTCTCTCTTGGATTCTATAATCTTCTTCATTTATCTTTTGGTTAAAACGAGTTTTTTTTTTTTAAAAAAAAAAAAAAAAAAAAAAAAAAAAAAAGATGCATACTATAGGTATCTACTTAGTTATTATTATTATTTTTTTAAGTTCAAAAGTAGTGGTGTTCATAGGAACAAGGAAAGTAAAGTTCCCCAATTATTACACCTAGATAGATTTCATGACTTCACTTGGACTCGAACCACCAATCTCCAGATCCAAAGTCCAACGCGTTAACCACTGCACCACTAAGGTTGGTTAGGTATAATTATCACCTAAATAGCTCCAGGATGGGTGACACTTGGGCTGGTTCTGATATGGGAGAGAGACCTTGTCTGATCTCCCTAAAAGGGCATTGATAGTTTTCAACTTGGCTGGACCATTTTTTCCCCCTTTATCACCTAAATAGCTCCAGGATGGGTGACACTTGGGCTGGTTCTGATATGGGAGAGAGACCTTGTCTGATCTCCCTAAAAGGGCATGGATAGTTTCCAACTTGGCTGGACCATTTTTTCCCCCTAAGACAAGACAGAATCTAATGTTCACTATCAATGTGGTTATTGATTGAGTGGGTGACAGGGTGACATGTACCAGATTGTACCAGTTCCTCAGGCAATATCCTCGTTCTTCAACCCAAGTGCATTCGTTTCTGGGGTAATAATTAATGAACAAGTATACGAATTGAATATAGGTAATTATTTTATGTCCTTTCCTGTCAACTTCACTATCAATGTGGTTATTGATTGAGTGGGTGACAGGGTGACATGTACCAGATTGTACCAGTTCCTCAGGCAATATCCTCGTTCTTTAACCCAAGTGCATTCGTTTCTGGGGTAATAATTAATGAACAAGTATACAAATTGAATATAGGTAATTATTTTATGTCCTTTCCTGTCAAATTTACAATACAAGCAAATATTCAAGTTAAGGGTAGCGAAATCATTACTCATTTTTTTCATTCATGATCGGTTTACTCATTTTTTTTTTAACCTTTAGAAAGCCTGGTAAGCTAACAGCCTGTTAAGTTCCATTTGATTCGTATAGACTAAACACAGCTGTTCAGCTAACAGGTTGGTATACGAGTACAGAAGGTTGGTGAAACCCATCCTCAGTTTTACAAGTGACGCATTTGCTAAAAGTTGAGCTCTGCGCGAAAGCTGTCCCACGGGCGGGAGACCTTCTGTTCGGTATTTTTAGGACGAGCAACACCCGTTATCCAAGGACGTTGGCCTCCAATACCGAGAAAACCCACCGATTGCCCCAATCAGGTTCCTCCCTATTCTAGAAAAACGATAAGTAGGGCCTCGGGGGTACCCACTTTTGGCAACCAAGGTTGACCGCCTTGGAAGTTGGAAGTGTTGCGGAAACAACACAGGAACTAAGTACAAATCATAATGTAGGAAATCTAGGAACACTGAGTGATATATGAGTAGATATATAAAAAGTGTTGCGGAAACAACACAGGAACTAAGTACAAATCATAATGTAGGAAATCTATAGGAACACTGAGTGATATATGAGTAGATATATAAGTACGTGGGTTTGCGACAAATTTTGTAATTTGGAAGTGAGGCACAATATTGGATATGGATACCTAATCCAACCTATTTTGGACTTTTACAGGGTAGATCTTACTTCATTTAATTCACGGTGTTTTTAGACTTTTATACTAAAGAGTAGATAGAGCTTTAAAGCCCATGATTTCATGATGGTATGGGCTCAATAAATAGGTACGTAACTAGGGCTAACAGGGCTTGATTATGGACAGACTAAAATCGATTGCAATAATAATGATGATAATAATAGTACAGTCGAACCTGTCTAAGTGGGAATCCAAGGGACCAGATATTTTTTCCACTTACCCAGGTTTCCCAGTTACAAAATGTCCCACTTCGAGAGGTTGCCATTTTCCTATAGAGGCTCCGAACCGAGGCGCTATTAAAAAGCCATTCCCACTTATAGAGGCTCGAATTCCCACTTATAGAGGCTCGAATTCCCACTTATAGAGGCTCGAACAAACAGGTTTTTAGTGAAAAATGAAGGGGCCTCGATTTTTTCCCTCTTATCCAGGTTTCCCACTTAGACAGGTTCGACTGGAATAATAAATTCGGCCAACGCTCAACTTACAAACTTTGAACAATTAGTATTTAGCCTGAGAAATGATTGTGGGGGTGCACTCAGCAGTTCAAGATTTCATTTGATGCTCGGATGACTCACAACCACCACGTCATGGAATAAAATTTTACATAAAATATTAAAATGAAATTTATTGCAACGAATCACTTGAGAAAAATCATTTATGTTCTGATGAGGGACATACTACGGGATGGACTTGCTACAACACAGACCACACGATTGTAATGTTTGGACCTTTTTCGCGGCGGGCGATAATCTGGGCGGTTTTCGTGGACATGACTTGACGCAAGTTCAAAGTACCTGATTCGGAAAAGAGATATTGTGTATAGCAAATTCGGGGTGCACTCAGCCGCTTGAGGACAAGTACCTAATTCGGAAAAGAGATATTGTGTATAGCAAATTCGGGGTGCACTCAGCCGCTTGAGGACAATGGAGGAGCTGACGAAAAAGGACACATAACGCCTGATGTGACCTTGGCTGTTGAAAGGGTTGCCGCTTGCCAATAATAGAAAAAAAAATTAATAGCTCACCCCTAAGGGGATTTAGCTAAAAAGCAATGACTGCAATGTCAAATCAAACGGGTCGAACGAATCAAGATGTTATATAACACATCCATAAAAATCAAGGCAGTCCCAATTTGGGGATAGGTATAGCAATGAGATGGGCGTATCGCGTTCATTATTGTACACCTCTGAACAACAGCGTAGCTTTGGTGATAGAATCCTCACCGGTGTGATGCGATGGTACGAAACGAAACCGAATCTCCAAGATACATAGGTAAAAGGATTTTGATCGATTAAGATAAAAGGATTTTGATCGATTTCTAATTTTAACGAAAAAGGCGACTCGTGAATAGGTACCATCTCAATAGATCAGTTGCGCTTACTTCGGTGATGTTTCAAAGTCATAGAGCAGGAAAAATGAGGAACAACGGATTTTTTCTTTTTCTTCTACGAATTCTAGATCCCGAGGTAAATCGGTTAAAAAAATGCCGGTAAATCGTGAACTTTTACGTCACGGCATACGCTCCCGTAGGCAATGACGCTTTTTTTTTTCTACGAATTCTAGATCCCGAGGTAAATCGGTTAAAAAAATGCCGGTAAATCGTGAACTTTTACGTCACGGCATACGCGTAGGCAATGACTTCACATCAAATGTCCCGAGCAAATCTCCCTTGCAGGCAACGCATCAATGTGTTTGTGCGCATACGTTTCTGCGCAGTTCTTTCTGCTCCTCCGCTAGCGCGCTTGCATAGTGGCGCTACCCAACGGACGAAAAAAACAACTGCGTAAAGTCTGACGTCACACATATTTGAACTCTTTCATTAGAACGGAAAATAAAAATTCAATTTTCGACCTTTTCGGAGTTTTGACCTCAGATTTGGATTTTTCCCAACTTTTTACATAGGAATCGACCATTTATTTATAATTTTTACCCATTTGCAACTGCTCCACTGTGTTAAGCATAAATGCTTGTCACAAGAGTTGTTTCCCGCCTAATACATTAAGCTAAATTTTCCGACTTTACTTGTGGACTCGAACCACCAACCTTCAGACCAACCTCAGTGGTGTAGGTATTTCAATAATATCTACATTTCACAATGTCAAATTCATTTGGGCAGGTTATATAACACATTGAAATCACGCTAGGGGGGGTGGGAAGCAAGACGGTCCCAATTTGGCGATGGTGATGGGCGTATACACTATACACCTCTGATGGCAAGACACAGAAATAAATATTCACCAATGTATAGAATGTTAGAATTTCTTGTGCTAGATGATTGGGACTTTGAAACTTTTCTATAGGGTGTCCTATGGAGGTGGGAAGCAAGACGGTCCCAATTTGGTGATGGTGATGGGCGTATACACCTCTGATGGCAAGACACAGAAATAAATATTCAGCAATGTGTAGAATTTCTTGTGCTAGATGATTGGGACTTTGAAACTTTTCTACAGGGTGTCCTATGGAGAAAAAAAAAATCTTACCTCTTCAGCAAAGCAGTCTTTGGTCGGTAGCACACACCCATAAAATAGAAACATTCTGTCAGCACCAGAACTTGGCAAGACCCATTGGCAATGCCGTGTAAGCCTGGGAAAAAAAAAACATAACTGGAGGATTGGAGCCCATTAACAACATAAAAAGTTGAAGCCAAAACCAATCTCAATAAAATTTTAATTTATAAAGTCAATTCTGCCAGCCTAGTTAGCTTGGTTGGTAGCGCGTCTGCCTTGTAAGCCGTAGGCCGCGGGTTTTATCCTGAACGGATAATGTTTGTTCTCGGAACGGCTGGCTTTCTCCTATCCTGTCTTCCTTATCTCTTCCATTTCCGGATGATAAGACCTTAGCAGTTAGCAGTTACAGTTCCCTCTATCAAACATTTAAAAAAGTAAAAAATCTAATTTACCTATGTACGTAATTTAGAATTGACTATAAGAATGGTCCTTGTCAACATCTCAACCATCCTGTATATCCTACAAGGCAGTGCTGGATCGTGTGGGAGACCCCTAATATTGAGGCGAGTGATACACCCAGGTTTTTTTTCTGTACGGGGGCTAAAGTTTGCTGATTAACCTCTTTGGGCCTTTCAATACCAGTGGCCGAAAAGCTAGCCCGATTAGCCGGCTTACGATATCAATAAATTTCAATTTATAAAGTCAATTCTGCCAGCCTAGTTAGCTTGGTTGGTAGCGCGTCTGCCTTGTAAGCCGTAGGCCGCGGGTTTTATTCCGAACGGATAATGTTTGTTCTCGGAACGGCTGGCTTTCTCCTATCCTGTCTTCCTTCTCTCTTCCATTTCAGGACGATAAGATCTTAGCAGTTAGCAGTTACAGTTCCCTCTGTCAAACCTTTTAAAAAAGTCAAATCTAATTTACCTATGTAGGTAATTTCGAATTGGCTATAAGAATGGTCCTTGTCAACATCTCAACCATCCTGTACATCCTACAAGGCAGTGCTGGATCGTGTGGGAGACCCCTAATATTGAGGCGAGTGATACACCCAGGTTTTTTTTCTGTACGGGGGCTAAAGTTTGCTGATTAACCTCTTTGGGACTTTCAATACCAGTGGCCGAAAAGCTAGCCCGATTAGCCGGCGTTTTTTTTCTGTACGGGGGCTAAAGTTTGCTGATTAACCTCTTTGGGCCTTTCAATACCAGTGGCCGAAAAGCTAGCCCGATTAGCCAGCTTACGATATCAATAGATCCGTTGAGAATGAAATCCGCCCCGTACAGGAATCGAACCCACGACCTAGCGCTTACAAGGCAGACGCGCTACCAACCAAGCTAACTGGGCTTTCTCAAGTATTTTCCATTTAAAGTAAACCAATAAAATTACTTCAATATTTCTTATTCAATATTTCTTATACTTCAATATTTCTTATTCTAACCACACCATACCGCAGTTACCGCACACATTTTGCACTTTGCTGACGATTAACCTTCAAACCCAGAGCATGGTCAATTAATCCAATCCAACCATTGAATCCACTGATGGAAAGCTGAAATCGTAACATTATTAGTTCTTATTGGTTCAGTGATTTCAAAGTAACGTTGTTTGTGGTAGAAACCTCGTCACTAAAAAGTTTTGGCTAGCCAGCCTATTTAGCTTGGTTGCTAGAGTGTCTGCCTTGTAAGCGCTAGACCGCGGCTTCGATTCCCGCCCGTGGCGGATTTTAACCTGCTGGGATAATGTTCGTTCTCGGAACGGCTGGCTTTTTCCTATCCTGTCTTCCTTCTCTCTTCGATTTCAGGACGATACACTAGGGTGCGGGCAGCCTAATCGGGTGACTGGGTTCCGGTACTCTAATATTGAACATCGGGAAGCTCGACACTATAATATAGCATTAAAACAGCCTAAATCAGGGGAAGTAACCCAATAATAGAGTTCTTCCACCCTAAACTTGTGGTACCGTGTCACCATTTTTTTTTCTCAGTGTAAGACCTTTACAGTTACCTCTGTCAAATCTCTTTCTTTTCAAGTTAAGCTATAGAAAATATGGAATGATTCCATTTACAAGAAGGTGGTTAAACCTTTTCCTGTCATATTTGCTGATCTCTAGGTCCGTAGTACTAAAAAGGCCACGACCGAAGATCATTATGAAACGTCGTTAGTTACATCGTTACTACTTCAATATTTTTTGGTCTGCTCGGATTTTTTCTGAAATATGTACCTACCTACGAGTATACCAGTAATATTCTATTGATCCCGTACTTAATCTCATTTCTATCAATGTTCATAAATTTAATTCAAGTTGAGTACTAAATATTTAGCAGATACATACTTATGAGTTAGGTACATGTTATGATAACTCTTAGTCATTATTTTATTTCTTGGACATACCTACTCGTAATGTTCAACCATTAGTCTATTAATCCTAATGCAACTTGAAAAATTCTATATGCACCCACCCAAAAACCGAACACAAATTGAGGAGCTGGGTGCAAAAAGGGAAATATGGATTTTTTGCCCTTTTTGCATAAAACGGTTTTTTTAATAGAACGTGGTGCGCTCTATCTTCCAGCGTTTGAACTGCAGTGATAACTTTTTTTTTCGATGAGTTACAGCGTTTTTTGTAAACATACTTTTCAAGGATTTTGATGAAAAATTGAAAACTTTAAAGTTAAATATCTCGATTTGATGATTTTTATTTATTGCCCTTTTTGCACCCAACTCCTCAATTATAAATTTGCTATTATTTTGCTAACGCCCTGGACATCTAATATGTATAAATCTTAATCGGTAGTGGGACTAGTGGGTCAATCGATTTAAAACGAAATAATTAAAAATGACTTCAATCTAAGTGCGCCAATGACTCTAAAGTCCAACCTAGTGCGCCTCCCACACCTCAAGTGATCCAAATCTCACCTAATTACCAAAGCACACTTGGTTACCAACCTTACCATGTCTTAATCTTATCTTGAGTTATGGTTTTATGTTGTAGTTGTAACTTGTAACACAGTAGTGTTCAAATGCATTGTTTACTCCATAAAATACAAGGTATTGCAAAAGAGAATATTTGAGGACACTTTTGATCTCTACATACCCAAATTATCAAACCTTTCTGCAAAATTTTGAGCGAGCTGAGGCTAAAGATAAAGTCCTGAGAATACCGGGCTCTTTTTCAGCTTTTTCCACGGTATAACGGTACCCTAACTAAATAGCGGAACTTTGGCTCTGAATAACGACCGAACCGTACATTTCCTAAGACCCGACCCGCGGACACTTTTCATGTGATGTTCCAGGTGGTCACCCGTCCAGATACCAACCACATACAACGTTGCTTAACTTCAGAGATCCATCGGAAACCTGGGTCATTTTTGTAGATAATGATATTGCGCCTTCTAAATAATCACGGATAATTTTGATACACTCTAAACTTATCCTGACAAGCACATTGCATACTTGAAAAATAATTCAAGGCGTTCATACAAATGATTTATGTGTTGTGACTTGTGAGTTCTTCACAATCTTTATGGATTACGATTACCTACCTATCACAACGTAATATTTCTATAATTTTTCGTTTTTAATTAGAGGAGCCAGGTAGCCACTCGATTGTCCTCACTAGAGTGCACCTCTAAATCTAAGCGCAGAACCGAAAAAACTTCTACCCCGCCAGGAATCGAACACTGGGTACAGAGGTTGCTACCCTGCTAAGGTCAGGAAATATTGAGTCAAATAGGAAGCAGCAAATGAAAAAATTTGATACCTACTGTCCTACTTTTTGGCAAAAGGTCATAAATTCTGACGTGGGCCCAATTCTAGACATGAAATGAAATTAGGTCCAAATTAGGAACATGTTTTTCTATTCTCTCTCTCTCTGTGTAAAAAAAAAAAAAAAAAAATCTCATAACCTCATTCTGGCTATCCAGTGAGAGAGAGTAAAAATACAGGCCACTTCACCTGTGTCCATGTTCAAGATGCTACTCATACGAGTATGAAAAGAAAAAGCGGGGTCCGTCCCTCCGGGAATTTTTTAGCCCGTAATTTAATCGATCGTGATTATAGAAAATCGGTACCTATATGTACCTACTTAATTTGTTTAATATTCAGTTTATTATTATTCTTGATTTGATTTTTTGATTTTACATGTAATGTAATGATTTAAAATCAACACTAGAGCCCGTTCTCCCTTTATTCCCAATATAAGGTTTAAGTCACCCATCCATTTATTGGCTTTGCTCGGCGTTTTCTGGACAAAATTTGCACCACCATTTTCGCGATCCTGGTAAAAAGACCTTTAATTTGATATATAGGTCGACCAGGTTTGGATAAGTCCTTCTATGGGGACAGATTGACTGACAGACAGACAGACTGACGGACAGACACCGAAGCGAATACAATAGTCCGTCCCTTATACCTTTTTTAATTACTATTGTAATAATAAAGGAAGGACGGACTAAAAAGCCTTCTAAAACACTCAGCAAATGGTAAGAAATACGTGGTGGAGGAAGAGTAGGAGGAAAATGAAGAAGGAGCAGAAGAAGAAGAAGAGGAAGAAGAAGAAGAGGAAGAAGAAGAGGAAGAAGAAGAGGAAGAAGAAGAGGAAGAAGAAGAGGAAGAAGAAGAGGAAGAAGAAAAAGAAGAAGAAGAAGAAGGGAGATGAGGAGGAGACAAAGGAGGAGGAGAAGAAGAAAACGAAGGAGGGAGATTAGGAAGAAGAAAAAGAGGAGGAGGACGAGGAAGAGAGCCCAAAGGGATAGGGTAGGGGAACTCAAAAATGCAACACCCGCAAAAAAAAAAAAAAAAAA